>NW_026592403.1:1542265-1564750 GCF_907164565.1 Psammomys obesus | reverse complement strand
GAAGAAGAAGAAGAAGAAGAAGAAGAAGAAGAAGAAGAAGAAGAAGAAGAAGAAGAAGAAGAAGAAGAAGAAGAAAGCTTCCTACATTTCCTCGAAGTTCTGAGGTATTAGCTGATCTTTTGGTAGATATTTTATATTCCTTTTTAAGTTGGTCTTTGCAAAAGCAGTACCCAACTCTCTGGGAGCTTCTTTTTCAAATTTTCCAAGAAACGGTGTGGCTACTTCAGTACCAAATCCTTCATCTTAGTGATGGGCTTGTCAGCAGTCTCCTGGGTCTTAAAATAGACAAATGCATAATCCCTGAACCAATTTCATGGTGCAATCTCTTCCAGGGCAAAGTGTTCCCAGGAGTAGAAAATGTATCACAAAATACCTTGAAGTCATCAAATTTGTGCAGTTTATGAACTCAACATTTTAAACTTTCCCCAGGGTGTCTCTACCACATTATAAGCAATGACTTTTATTTTGAAAAAAAAAAAAAGTAAAGACAACAAAAATCCCATTTAATTTAAATATTAGTAAATATATCTTAACCATTGTGCTCTCTATATTGTTGCTTACTAAAATAAATTAAAAACATTTGATAAAATCAGATACAAATTTATAAATACAAGCAAAGTCCTAAAACGAGTCTTATTTTTCTCAATTTTACAATTGAAACCAACCTACAGAGGTGAGGTTTTCATATTTTGCTAATTGGATTTTCTATTAATATAGTTGAAAATGGAAAAAGAGGCCTGCAGAATTAGACAACGTATTTCTGACAGTTTAAAATTATAAAAACACTGTAGTCTTGTGCTCATTAAAACCACGTTATAAGAAACTATCATCAAAAGTTAGGTAGTTTTGAACAAAGATGTCTTGGTAGAAGAACACTCACTTGATATTCTTGAAGAGGACCAAGATTTTGTTCCCATAATTCATATCAGGCAGCTCAAACCCTTTTGAAGCCTGTAACTATAGTTTGGGGGGGGGAAGCCCTCTTGTTTTCTGTATACCATGCAGTACACATACATTCATGCAGGCACTCTCATAAACACATAAAATAAAAACAAATAAATTAAAAAAAATTTTTTGTAGTTGAGGGTGGATACATTCATAAAGAGTCCTTAAATAAATGCAAATTGTCATGGTTTGAAACTGCAGTTGACAGGGAAAAACTTAGATTCACAGATGCAAAAGAATAAGGGTGACATTACTCCTTTTTGTAAATAAAATTCACATAAGTAAAACATTAGATACATTTAAACCAACAAATAGTTTATGAAAATTCAAATCTATTTTGACAGCCTGCTGGTGTGTGTGTGTGTGTGTGTGTGTGTGTGTGTGTGTGTGTGTGTGTGTGTGCCATGACATATGTTTGGAAATTTTGGAGTCCAGAAGAGGACACTGTGCCCCTTGCAAACTGTATTTACAGGTAGTTGTGAGCTACTATATGGTGTGAAGGATCAAATCTAGGTTCTTTACAAAAATAGAAAGTTCTCCTAACCTCTGAGCCATTTCGCCATGCCATGAATATTATTTTAAATGTCCTATTTCTATTCAAAATACATGAGCTATGCAAGGAAGAAAAAGGTTGGAGAAAAGCGAGCAAAGAGAAACTATCCACTCTTTATCCCAAGAGGTGAAATCCCTAAGGCAACTCTGATAAACAGTGTTCAAATACATGGCAGCAATGAATACATAAAAAAGAGCAAGAATGTTTAGAGGGATGCCTCGAATAGATGATGTTAAGAATGATGCCTGCAATACAGTTAAAATTATTAAAAAGAACAACATGGAAAAGTTTAAAGTGAAATGTAGAATCACATAAATGGAAAGCCATATAAAGCCTTCATTTTAGACTAGTGCTAGTGAGTTTCCAAAGCACAACAGCAAAGATAAGTCAACTTACAGAGCAAAAAGAAAAGAAAATAAAGAAATGTGTTTCTGAGTATTGGAACCTGAGACTTAAGAAAGGATCCGCTGGGGCCAAAGGAAGAGATTCACAAGAGGGATAAAAGGGTTGTTTTTTTTTTCCTTTTTTTTTTTTTTTTTTCAGCAGGATCTGCTTAGTTAGTTCCCTGGAAATAAAGGCAGAGCATGAAGGAAGCCACAAGTCTGCTACAGAGCTGGGGATGAGGGAGCTGTGAAGATCTGCAGTTAGCCTGTTTGCTTCCCTGTTCAGAGTGCCTGCTGGAGTTGAAGGCTGGGACAAAGCAGTGAGTAGGGGGAAGGAAGTTTGAAGGGGAAGAAGGTCTGTGTGACCCACTGCACATGGGTGCAGGACAGTCAGGGAGGCTCTAGTAATGGCTCTTCTGCACAGCTGGGATTGAGACTGAGGGATTTGTTTGGAGGAGCAGAGATGGGGGGTGTGAAGGTCTACATTTGGCCCACCTGCTTCCCTGCCTGGCCTGGCTGATGGGTTCCCAGGGAATGCCTACTAGGGATGGAGACCAGGAAAAAGTAATGAGTCAAAGGAGGGAGGCTAGGAGCTGAAGAATTCCTGGAATCTCCTGGAGGTGAGGGCAGGGCAGGAAGGGAGGCTGCAGCAGGTGTCTGTTGGAGAACTGGGGATGAAACTGGGGAATTGATTTTAAAGGAGCAGAAGAAGAGGTGAAAGTCAGCAGGCAACCTACCTGCTTCTCTGGCTCATGCGGTTGGCTTGTGTGTACCTGCTGGGCTCAGGGGTGGGATAATGTAAGGAAAAGGAGGAGGGATCTTAGGAGGGTAAGATCTGTGTGGTCTGCTAGAGATGAGGGCAAGAGGAAGAAAGGCCTCAGAAAGTATGTCTGCTACAGAGCTAGGGATAAGACGAACAGATTGGATTTAGAGGAACAGAGAGATCATTGGAGAAGCTTTCTCTTGCAGTAGATAGAAATAAATCAGATACCCTCGGCTAGACATTACACAGAAAGACAGACTTGGAACACCCAGCTCTAAATGGAGCACCTACACCAAATCTTTCCTCTCATAGCTCAGGGAATACCATGGAAGAGAAGGAAGAAATGGTGTAAAAGCCAGAAGCAATGAGTGACACCAAAACCAGGCCCTCTAAGTCAACATGAACAAATTTCACATGAACTCAGAGACTGAAGCAGCATGTACAGGATCTGGACCAGTCTGGACCATATATGTATATATATATATGTGTGTGTGTGTGTGTGTTAAATAATACAATTTAATTAAAAAAGAAGAAAAAAGAAAAGGTAAGGAAAATGTATATACAATCTAAGGGGTACTGGACACAACATCAAACACAATGATGACAATGTACTCAGAGGAAGAGAAAGGGGCCAAGGAACAGCTGGAAAAGGCACAATGATGACAATGTCTGTAAGTCTCAGATCTGAAGAAATCTTTTTTGTCAGTGTTTTACAAAGATCAGTAAACTCAAAGTAGGCTAAGTACCAAGAGCTCTTCACGTCTCTACATCAGGTATTTCAAAGTAAAAACATGGATTGCAATGACAAAACCTTGAACATACCATGTTTAAAAAAAGGCAAAAACTTCTCACACAAGAAAATCTCATAATTAGCTTCTGAGTTCTCACCATCTGCCATGTAGTCAAGATGTAGAAAAAGGGTGAAAGAGAACCACTGCCAACTTCTGCAATAGTCTTATTGTATATTTTAACTTGAAAAGAATGAGCACAGGCATACACACACATACGCAGCCTCAATCAGCATACTGGCCTTGGTGTTCCATTCTTCTCTGTTCAAATCCTCCCTCTCTGTGTTACTATCACTTGTTATGTATCATTCATCATTTAAAAAATGAACTTTTGTTCCCATTATTTTCCCATTCCCCTTCTCATCTTTATTTTGTTTATTCTTCTCATCTTCAGAAAGTTTTCACCTTCTCCAATTTTTAAACAAATATTTATTTATATTTTAAGTGTGTGTGTGTTTGTATGTGTGCAAACCCACATGGGTCTGTATGGAGGCAAGTGCATGTAATATAGGTGCCTGCAGATGCCAGAGCTGTAGAATCTCCTGGAGCTAGAGTTAGAAGCAGTGCTGAGTTACCTGCTATAGATGCTAGTAGCTAAACTTGAGCCCTGTGCCAGGCCAGAAAGCATTCTTAGCCACTGCATTATCTCTCTACTACCCTAAAATTTGATTTCAAGAACAGTATAATTATTATCATTCAAACTGAATAATTACTAAATATCCTGCTTATATACTTATTCTGAGCATGAACTTACTTGTTATATTCTAAATAAATATGTTTCAAACAATCAGAAATAAGAACAAATATAATACTTTCCTTTATGCTATGTCTTTGGGATTGCCAACCTTCCAGTTGCTGATTCTATCTCTGCTCTGTAAAAATCAGCTTTGTTATCAAAGGCTTAAAATAGCATAGATACTTCAGAGAAATTTGGCTAATGATTCACAAAATCCTAGCAATTTATGTGAGACAATATATACAGATGTTTTTATTATATACATCTCATATATATATCAGATATATACATGTGTATATGTATTAGATAATTCTTTATAATTATACTTTCTCATTCTTTTTCTTTCTTTCTTTCTTTTTTTTTTTTTTTTGAAACAGGGTTTTTCTGTGTAGCCTTGGGTGTTATGAACTTGCTTTGTAGGCCAGGCTGGCCTTGAGCTCAAAGAGATCTGTCTGCCTCTGCCTCCCTAAGTGCTGGGATTACAGGTATGTGCCATTGTGCCAGGCTTATGTTATTTTCTTAAATGCTAAATGTCACTAATAAATTTTTGTTTGTGGTAGATCTTTCTGGATTATTTCTTCTTTTATTTGAATTTAATTCTGTTGGGTAGTTTATAAGTGAAATTTGATATAACTGTGTTGTTGAAGAGTGTAAGTCATCTAAAAAGCTTATGTACATGTCTTCACCATGGCTTTCAAAGGACTAATGTTTCAGAGAGTGCCTTATGTAGTTGGCGTGCAGGCAGTTTGTGCTTTTTTATTTCACCCCATTTTCTTCCTTAATCTAGAAATAAGTATACATATTAATAATGATGTAATTTTGCAGCACTACAGATACTGTTATATCTCAAGACCTGGTACCAAATGTGAGACATCACAATGCCATGGAGGATGTGATTCTCAGGTATTATGTACTAGGACAAGGACTAGAGAAACCCTTTAGCTTCTAACATTGCATCTGGAGGTAAATGCCCCTCATGCAATCCCTGTCCCACTGTCACTAGTAAGAGGGCAGAAGGACATTAAAAACAAGGACCCTTATATTTCTTTTTTTTAATTTATTTTCATTTTTATTAATTACAATTTATTCACTTTGTATTCCTCCTGTAGCTTCCTCCCTCTGCCCCTTCCTACCCCACCCTCTCTCTCTCTTCTCCACTCATGCCTCTCCCCCAGTCCACTGATAAGAGAAGCCCTCCTCTCCTTCCTTCTGATTCTATCAGGTCTCATCAGGATTGGCTGCATTGTCTTCCTCTGTGGCCTAGTATGGCTGCTCCCCTTCAGGCAGAGGTAATCAAAGAGCAGGCCAGTCAGTTCCTGTCAAAAGACAGACCCTGTCCCCATTACTATGGAACCCACTTGGACACTGAACTGCCATGGGCCCCTCTGTGCACAGGTTCCAGACCATCTCTTTGAGTGGCCCTTGGCTAGACCCTGATATTTTTATAGGAGAGATGTACTATAGGTATGAGAATCAGCAAGTATTTGTATAACCCAGTTATTGTACAATTGTGTACATGTTGCTTTTGATTTAATATATTAGATAAATAAAAATCTATATGCATGTAAATTTATTCTAATGCAGAGCCCAGAGGTCTACGTTGGCTGTCTCCATTGACTGCTCCACTTCTTTTTCTTTTCTTTTTGAGATTATAATATATTTATATCTTGTTTCCTTTCCATTTTGTCACTCCAAACTCTCTCATATAATCTCATTACTCTCTTTCAATTACTCTCATAGCCTCTTTTTTCATTAATCATTATTGCATGTATGTATATAAATATGTAAATGCATATATATCTAAATATAACCTGGCCAGTCTGTATAATGATGTTACTCATATGTGTGTTTCTTTAACCTATGCTAGAGATGTAGAAACTGCAATAACATGCCTAAATTTTACATGGGTCTAGGGACCCAAACTTATGCCCTTATGCCTCTAAGTCATGCTTTAGATGACTAAACCATCTCCCCACCTGTAAACGTAGACATCACGTTCATGTATAGACTTACTGAGCTGAAGACATAGTGTAGCAGGTAAGAGCCCTGGAAGCATAAGGATCTGAGTTTGGATCCTTAACATCCACAGGTGCCTGAAGCTAAGGGAACAAGAGGGTCACTGGAACTTGCTGGCAGTTAGTTTAGGAAAGAAAAGGTGAATCAAGTTCAGTGAGAGACCCGTTTCAAGAGATTATGGCTGAGTGTTATAGAGGAAGACATAGGTTTCCATGTATATACACATACACACATGAATGCATCCATACACACATACATGCATTGCACCCCCAGAACACAACTAAATTAATTATTCTTATCTTTCAAAAATTCAAAGAATGGTTAAATGATCAGTTAAAATACATTCTTTAAGACAATAATGTTGACACATGACATTCTAAAGCTCTGATTTGCTTTTAACTTTAGCAAAATAGTAGATTGACAAAATGCTATTATAGAACTGGAAAAAAAATTGATGTCATCAAATGTGTGTTTCAGTATATACATAAGCTGGCATTCTTTCATTACAAATAATATTCTCTGTTATGTTGTTGTTGGTGCTTAATGGAATCATGAACTGCTTATTTCAACTCCCCATTTTATTTAAAACTTTGTGATTGTTTATATTTATAAATGTGTGAATGCTTGAGGGAAGAAAACAACACCCCCTTCTATTAACATCGTTTTTTCAGTCTTTACCACATTCCTTATAAGAAAAAAACAATAAAAGGCAACATGCTATCTAACAGGATCTCAGAGTGTTTTAAGAGGCAGACAGAGCAACAAGCATTAGCTGGTTAAATAAGCACACTGAACAGTCACAATTTTGTTCTTACAAAGATGTATTAAACAGCATTGCCCTTTAGGGGTTATGGAGAAAAGAACCAAGCTACTAAAAATGGAAATTTATTCCTCCACATATTGCTGCTTAAACAGGGAATATTCTGATGTCTCTAAGGCTTTTCTGGATAATTTTATAAGTCTATGACCCTAATACTTCAAGGCTACAAAACAGACTTCTGCTTTCACTTCTTTAGAATAAGTTAGAGCATGTCATCATTCCTGCGATGACCAATTTCTACACCACACAGGATCCTGTTCGCTGACACAATGAAAAACATATCACATACTCTTGCAATATCAGATATTGCTTAGCTGCATTTACTAACAATAAGGCTTTGCAGCAACAACATTTAACTCTAACATCATTGCAAATGTTTATGAAAAATTCTTTAGTGATATTTTAATATTTTGGAAATGCAAGGATATTTCCATAGCTGTGCTTTGGGTATTTCTTCAGCCTCTTGTGTATTGAGTGTTTGGCACAATTCTTGATAAAGTGTGTCAAGGACCACAAATGTGAAATTCCTATCATAGCAATATATCCACGGCAATACAAAAGAACCCTGCATCTATTACCAGAGGCAACAATGTTAAGCCTTGTTAATTTTCTATACCCTTTGGCTAAAAAAATTATTTAGGGGAAGAAAGTGAACGATTTTATGTACGTAAGCCTTAACCTCAATCATAATCCAAGTTCTTATATTTCTCATACACCTACATTTTTTTTAAAGAAACTTTTCTTTTGGGGCAGTTCTTTCATTCAGGAAAGTTTTGTGGTAAACAAACTTTCATTACATGTATGTCTGAATGTATTTTATTTGTCTTCATGTAATAATGAAAATAAACTTTCTCTAATTTACTCTTCCTGTTGTTAACTTTAAACTGACATTAATTTATTTGTCGCATTAATTGACATTCTTTAATGGCTGTATTGCCTAATTCTCCTCAGTAAATTTTAGGTTTAGGAACTGCAAATCCTTGCTGGAAAGAAGTGAAATCTAAGAATACAGAAGTTCTTGTCTCTCTTTAAGACATGGCAATCAGCTTTTGAATGCTGCAACCGATTAATACAGTTCTTCATGTTGTGGTGACTACCAATCATAAAATTATTTTTATTGTTGCTCCATAACTATAATTTTGTTACTGTTATGAATTTTAATGTAAATAACTGATATGCGGATGGTCTTAGACCCCTAGAGGAGTGGTGACCCAGAAGTAGAACCACTGTTTTAAGAAGTCACAATGCTTAGAACTTAAAGCCCATGTCTTTCTTTTAGCTGATATGTGCATATGACAGAGAATTCCTTCTGATATACCTAAAGATTTAGAATTCCTGTTTCACCTACCAAATCATTACTGATCAAGGACAAGAGGATATTAGTAGTTTGCTGCACGGCACCTTCCCACAGGAGTCAAATCAGAAGGCTCTTACTCATCTGATATTGTCAGAGATATGCAAAGTAAAACTTTCCACTTGTAAAGTATTCCATCTCTGTCTGACTTCCTTGTTCTCACTGCTCAGACCAGCACCACAATTGCATTCAAAACCAGCAAATCTGGGTCCCTGCCAACCAATCCCCTGTAGCTGGTCTTTGTTGCACGAGGTTATCAAACAGAGATTCTTCAAAATTGATAAACACAGTTCAGAATCAGTGATGAGGACTTGGTTCTACAAAAATCTGAGATGTGACCTATTGCCAAGATTCTATCAGCTTTTCTTACATCACTGTTCCTTGTTGAATTATAGGCAAGTGAGCATTGCATAAACGTAACAGAGATCAGCTGAGGCTACTTACATTAATGCACAGAATGAATGCACAGAAATACTACTTTTGCTGTCATGCTCTGTGATTTTCATTAAAGTTTTTTTAAGTGTTGCTCTGGTATGTTTTACTGCTTTTGTGTGTGTGTGTATGTATGTGTACATGTGTATGTGTTTTCATGCAGGCTTGTGTGCAATTGCATGCCCTTATGTACATGAAGATGCCAAAGAAAGACTTCAGGTGTTGTGCTCTGTCTTACTCCTATGACACTAGAACTAGGCTAGTGTATGCAAGCTCGAATGATCCCCTTCTCCATTCCTGAACAGTGCTGGAATTACAGGTACATGGACTCACACTCATTTATGTAAGTGCTGAGATTTGAACTCAAGCATCTTGCTTGGGCTTTATACTCTGGGCCATCTCTCCAACCTCAGTTTGATATATTTTTTCAAGAAAATAAATCCTATTTATCTATTTATCTATCTATTTTATTTATTTATTTTTATTAATTATACTTTATTCACTTGTATCCCCCCATAAGCCCCTCCCGATTCCACCCTCCCACCCCCTTCTTCACGCATGCCCCTCCCCAAGTCCACTGGTAGGGAAGGTTCTCCTCTCCTTCCCTCTGATCTTAGTCTATCAGATCTCATAGGAGTGGCTGCATTGTCATCTTCTGTGGCCTGATAAGGCTGCTCCTCCTCAGGGGGAGGTGATCAAAGAGCAGGCCAATCAGATTACAGTCAGTAAATTTGTTCCAATAATGTTCAGTAGAAAGTGCCTTCTTCTCTCACCAAGATGACTCAAATGTTATTATATTGTGGGACAAGAAGAAAAGAGGCAAACAATCAGTGTCTAGGAAAGAAATATCTCACTAATAAAACCTGAGAACATTTAATTTATCACTAATATATACAATTTAGTATATAACATAAGAAAACACTACAATTGAAGGAGTGTAGTTTATTTGATATTTCTCCATTTTATCTGTTGTAATATCACTTGTAAAAGCATTTCATAATCTTATTTGGGATAATTAGAAAGAATCGTTGGAACACACTGGGACTGAGCTTTGAGTCTTACCTAACTTGGTGAGAAGTGTTCATTCTTTCTAATTTGTTTAAACCATCTCCTATTCTTCTCATTTTAGTATTGAGTTATAGCATTAAAACTGTAATTAAGAGTTTGTCCCTACCTTTGGATTCCATGAGCTAATGGTTGTCAAAACTATCTAGAACCAGCCCAATATCTCCACTTGAGGGGTCATGCTGAGGGCACACTTCACTTCACTTTGGTTTTGAAGGACACTTTTGGACAGAAGAGTTCTATGTACTAGGTATCATGGGTTTATGGTGACTGCAGGATTACAGGATTATATCCCATCTTTTTCATCCTTGCTTTTGAACAAGGAAAAAAGGGAAAGACCAGGGAAAACTGCTAATTCTACAAGATTGTATTCAGAACAACTGGAACCAGTTTTCTTTGGCTATAAAGATGAATGAATCAAAGGTAAAATGGCAAAGAAGATGAGAAAGATGCAGATAAGTATGAATCACATTCTTAATTTGCAATTTCTTCCCACTAATCAACTCTTTTCAAGCAAATTCACATTTAGAAACACACATATTTTAGGCATAAATTCTGTTTTATAAAATAAGATGGAGAGCAGTAGAGAAAGTACTTGATAGATCAACCTCTGGCCTCCATATGTGCATGAGTGGGCATTCGCATGCACAAGACCGTGATGACTTCCAGGTGAGAACAGAAGACTCTGACCCGAGGTTGTTTAGGCCTGTACACAGTGCCCGTGAGCAAGCATGCCTCTGGTCTGCCGATTTTGAGATGGAGTGTATGGAAGAGTGTGGCTATATGAGGGTACTTACACACAGATGCTCTGAGTTATGTGCAGCTAATGTATAAAGTGCATGAGAGAGAGCAGCTAAAATAGAGTGGAAATGCAATAATTTTAGGAACAAGATAGGAGCTTGTCTGAAATATGTAAGCTGCAGTAAAGAGGAAATTGCGAGTCTGTTCCAGTAGTCCACAGAAAATTACAACAGCTTGTTAGAAGACTCCAAGTCAACTTAGAGACTGGTAAGATGTTCAAAAGCATGAGGCAGAGTAATTTAACTGATAATTTCTACAAAGTATAATATGCACTGTCTATATTTACATTACAGTGCTTCCACCATGAATATAAGTTATAAGTCATGATGACCAAATGATAACTGAGATTTTAATGTCCAAGTCGATGCAATATTGCGTATATGATTTTCCTTCTCCACATTACTCTCTCTTTATCTCAGCCAAGACTGATCTGATATTGGGTTAGTTATTAATTTTTATAGTTCTTTTAGACTTGTATTTATTAACAGTATACTATTGGATCATAATTTTATTTTGAGGCATATAAAACAGTCTTATTTTATATAGTCTTCTGAGCTTTTAATTTTTTAATGGTTTAAAAATATTTTTATTTTATTCTTTTTTTAACTTTCCAAGAACTAGGGAATTTCTTTTTTTGTGGTAGTTTATTTTTTCCTTTATTATTATTATTTATTACAATTTATTCACTTTGTATCCTGGCTATAGCCCCCTCCTCATCTCATTCCGGTCCCACCCTGTCTCCTCTCATCTCCCCATGTCCCTCCCCTGGTCCTCTGATAGGGAGGACCTCCTCCCATTCTATCTGACCCTAGCCTATCAGGTCTCATCAGGACTGTCTGTATCTTCATTGTGTGTGGCCTGCTTAGGCCACCTCTTCAGGGGGAGGATGGAACTAGAAAAGATCATCTTGAGTGAGGTAATCCAGAAGCATGAGTATATACTCACTTATAACTGGATATTAGACATTTAATATAGGATAAAAATCCTAAAGTCTATAGTCCTAAAGAAGCTAAACAACAAGGAAGACCTTAGGGAAGAGGCTTAATCCTTACTCAGACGGGCAAACAGGATAGACATCGAAAGTAAACAGGGAATAGGACAGGAGCTTACCACAGAGGGCCCCTGAAAGACTCTACCCAGAAGGGTATCAAAGCAGATGTTGAAACTCATAGCCAAACTTTGGGCAGAGTGCAAGGAATTTTATGGAAGAAGGTGGAGATAGAAAGACCTGGAAGGGACAAGAGCTCCACAAGGAGAGCAACAGAACCAAGAAATCTGGACTCAAGGCATCCTGCAGAGGCTTTTGAATCAACCAAGGACCATGCATGGAGAGGATCTGGAACTCCTTCTTAGATGTAGCCTATAGGCAGCTCATTCTCCATGGGGATGCCCTAGTAAGGAGAGCAGGGGTTGTCTCTGACATGGACACAGTGGCCGGCTCTTTGATCATCTCCCCTTGGTGAGCTTTGATTTTTATGCTACACAGTATCTCCTAAGAACTGTCTAGTGGCTGAAGGGATGGCTCTGTGGTTAACAGCTCTTCTGCTCCTGCAGAGGACGCAGTTTGGATTCACAGCAAAATTATGGCAGCTAACAACAATCTGTAATTCTTTTTCAGGATAACTGACCCTTTTTTATGACCTCCTTAGGCACCAGGCATGCACATGGTACACAGACAGACAGACAGACAGACAGATAAAACACAAATACATGTAAACTAAAACAAAATAAATTAAATACAACCCAACTACTTATATCATGTGAGATTTTATTTAAGCTCTTTGTTGTGCATAGCTGACTGGTAGAAATATTTACTTAAGGATATTTATAAACATTTAATTGTGATTATCGAGATCTATGCATACAATAAATGAGCTATACTATAAATGCATGCTTAACATTTCAAGATGATGTCAAGTTGTTTTCTAAAGCTCTGTTATGATTTTCATTCTTTTGAAGAATGAACTAGACCCCCGTTTCATCCATCTCTACCAATATTTCACATTATCATATTTCTTAAATATTGCCTAGTCAGTGAGTGTGAAATAGAATTTCTTTTGAATCTTGATTTGCATATTCCCAATTGCTACTTGCTTTGCAACTATTTTGTATTAATGGATGGAGTCCTATCTTTTCTTGCAAAAAAAAAGTCATAATTTTTGCTCATTTCTGAATGAAATCTTCATATGTCATCAACTATGCATTACCTTTTGCAACTTTCTCTTGGTACCCATTTCCTAATGGACATGACTTCATCCTTTATTTCTGTAATTACTAAACATCTCTTAACTGAATCCTACATCCCAGGTACCTATTTAGGTAGATTAGAAGAAGCTTATCAGAAACAGTCAAAGCTGTACCCTAAAAGGACTTAGACTTTGTTGAAGTTTATCAACAACCATTATAAATGAAAATACATATCATGTTAAATACTCATGAATGAGACTGAGGAACTTTTAGTAAAAAAAAAAAAAGAAATGCATAAGATGTTTAAAGGCTGTTGTGAGCATCTTTATTCCTAGGTAGCACAAAGGAAAAGTTCAGCCAACAATAACATACTTTAGAGAGCACCTAAAAAAGTTTGTGAGAGACTAGTTTAGATGTTCATTTTGACCTGGGAATTTCTTCAGAGTGAGCTATCCCAGAAGCAAGAAAGACACACAGGGTATATATTTACTTATAAGTAGATATTAGACATATAATATAGGATAATCATACTAAAATCTGTACACCTAAAGAAGCTAATCAAGAAGGAGGACCCTGGGTAAGATGCTAAATCTTCATTCAGAAAGGCAAATGGGATAGACATCAGATGAGGGTGAAACAAGTAACAAGACAGGAGCCAACCACCTAGGGTCTCTTAATGACTTTGCCCAACAGGGGGTTAAAGCAGATGCTGATACTCACAGCCAAATTTTGGGCAGAGTGCAGGGAATCTTATGAAAGAAGGAGGAGATAGAAAGACCTGGAAGGGTCCGTAGCTCCAAAAGGAGAAAACCAGAACCAAAAAATCTTGCCCTAGGGGTCTTTACTGAGACTGATACTACAAACAAGGACCATTCATGGAGATAACCTGGACCCCTTTCACAAGGTTGTCTGTGGTAGCTCAGTCTCCAAATGGGCTCCCTAATAATGGGAGCAGGGGCTGTCTCTGACATGAATTCAGTGGCTGGCTCTTTGATCACCTCCCTCTGAGTGTGGAGCAGGCCACAAAGGAAGCCTATGAAAGACAGTCCTGATGAGATCTAATAAACTAGGGTCAGATGGAAGGGGAGGAGGTTGTTTTATAATACAGAGATTCAAAATTTTTTCTCAGGCTTTGCTTTCTGGAAGTTTACTTTACAGTTTCCTAAGTTTAGTGCAAAGAGAGACTCAGTTCTTCCACTTGTTTTGACAGGCCTAGTCTATTCATCATATGTATGTAGGCCATCCTTAAAACAATGCTCTTGACATGTGGGAAAAGATGAATAATTACTCTCAGCCCTTACGGTTGTTATTGCTATTAAAAGTAATAGAATTTCTGTTTAGATATAAGCATTATTCTGTTTGTTGGGACAATTCCAACAACCAGATAAGCTTGGCTCATAGTGGTCACTCACATAATACACCAAAATAGAGAGAGAGAACAAATGAGGGATTCTCACTGAATTTTCTGAGACATGTATTTATTGATTTATGCAGTCTGACAGTATTTGATATTTAATTTCTCTTGCTCTCTAATCTGACTCATTTATCTAGATTATCAGTGAACAAACAAGTCCTTTATTCATTATCTTAGCCCTAATTCCAATAATAATAATAATAATAATAATAATAATAATAATAATAATAATGTTCACATGAGTGT
Source organism: Psammomys obesus (assembly GCF_907164565.1). Classification (NCBI taxonomy): domain Eukaryota; kingdom Metazoa; phylum Chordata; class Mammalia; order Rodentia; family Muridae; genus Psammomys; species Psammomys obesus. The sequence continues at coordinate 1,550,247 of NW_026592403.1, read as the reverse complement.
AGTGTCCGTGAAGGCCAGAAGACGTAGCAAGGCCCTGGTATGTGGGGTTGCAGAAAGTCAGTTGTAAGATAGCTGACATGAGTACTGGTAACCAAGCTCAGATACTCTGGAGAGGCAGAGTGCTTTTAACCTCTGAGCTGTTTCCTTTGGTCATAGCTTCTAGACCAGTAGTTCTCAACCTGCAAGTCGAGACCCCTTTGGGGTTCAAATGATGCTTTTACAGGGTTGCCTAACACCACCAGAAAACACAGATATTTACATCACATTCATAACAATAGCAAATTTTCAGTTATGAAATGGTAACAAAATTTATTTTATGGTTGGGGGGGGTCACCACAACATGAAGAAGAGTGTTAAAGAATCTCAGAATTAGGAAGGTTGAGAACCACTTTTTAAAAATAAATTATTTATTTATATTAATTGCAGTTTATTCACTTTATATCCCAGCTGTACCTCCTCTCTAAATCTCTCCCATTCCCACCCTCCCTCCCTCATCTCCTCCCATGCCCCTCTCCAAGTCCACTGATGGGGGAGGTCCTCCTCCCCTTCCATTTGACCCTAGCTTATCAGGACTCTTCAGGACTGGCTTCATTGTCTTCCTCTGTGGCCTGGCAAGGCTGCTCCCCACTCAGGATGTAGAGAAATGGGAACCCTTTTCCATTGCTGGTGGGAATGAAAACTTGCACGACCACTTTGGAAATCAATTTGGCATTTTCTCAGACAATTAGGAATAGTGCTACCTCAAGATCCAGCTATACCACTCCTAGTCATATATTGAAAATATGCTCAAGTACACAACAAGGGTTCATTCTCGTCATATATTTAGGTAAAAATTGACCTCAACTTTCTGTTTATCTTTTCCATTGTAATGCTTTGCATTATTTTCATGAACCTTGGGGATTTTCTTTGAAATTATTATTATTTCATTAAGATTAGCAAGTTGTTAATTCATTGAAAAACATTTCGAAGGAGTGGCATCAAAGAAAAAAATACCAAAAGTGTAGTGTGATTTAAACCAAGAACTTTTAAATATGTTTTATGGATGTTCAATAAAATTTATTTGAGCTTCAGGATCAAATTCACACCAGAATTTATATCATACTCATTAATAACATTGATTACTCATTAATGTCACTAAGCTAGACATTAAACTTTAACATGTAAAATACAGAAATTAATAGGAAAGGAAAGCTCTGATTGAGACAAAGCATAATAGAATATTCAAGTTTGTTTTTCAAAATCCCTCTACTTGCAGATATCATTTGTGATGTGAATAAACGAATACATTTCTTTTTGAAAAGTGTCCTTTCATAATTATTCCTCTTTAGAAAAATCAGACAGACTAATAACTACAAATAAAGTATGTTTTATTTAACTGATTATCAATTTTCTGTTTAATTGTTACTACACATTCTCATACAATTATGTAGTGTTTGCCTTCATGTTAATAATTAAACTTTATTTACTGTTTTATGTATATATTTACTATGATATGTATAAAAATTGCAGTGATTTTAAATGGCTAATTTAGATGAGTTGACAATACTTAGTATTATAGTAAACAAACATCATTGAAGTTTCTATACTTTTTGCATTTAAGATTTACTTATTTCTAAATATCCTTTAATCAGAGATATTTGAGACTTAAAATATCTCCATGTTTTCAGGGCATAGGAGTAAATATTGTCCTAAAAGTCATCTTACATTGTTTCTTTCCCAGATTTTTAGTTATTATGGTCAACCAAGGACAAAATAGTAGATGAAATATTCCAGAAATAAATAGCACAGCATTTTGGTTGTTACTTGAAGATAAACTCTTCAACACTGTGCCATTAATCCATAAACCCAAATTTCTATTAAAATGATGAAAGGGAGGGTAGCATATACAGAGTGAGTACAGTAGGTGGAAGAGTGAGTCACAGCCTGGGCAGCATGGATGGAGTGGTGCTGGAGTCTATTATGCTCCTCAGAATAGTTTCCCGTAAGTGGATGGAGAAGTTCTGTAGCAGCTTAATGCTATTTGACATCAGTCCTTCATCCCACTCCCTTTAATTTTAGTGTGGAATACACCCCAGATAGACATTTTAAATAGACATTGTAAATAGATAGACCATATCCATATAACTTTCATTATAGTATATATTTCCTATGATTAATTAAAATTACTTTTATTTCAGTGTGCGTACGTATGTGCATAGGTGCATAGATGGCCACGTGTGTGTTAACATGTGTGTGAGTGTGTGCTTGGGTGAGAACATGTATAAAAATCAATGAAAAAATTTTAGGAGTTGGTTCTTTCTTTCCAGGGATTGAACTCAGGCTTCTAGTGTTTTACCTGATGTGACATCTCCCATCGCTATAATATCTGTTTTGAACCTTTTATTTTATGAATGGTTATTATTATCTTGCATGCTTAGCTTTAAAATAAATGTTATCATAAATAGCTGTATTTATGAAAATACATACAAATATTTACATTTATGTAGATAGATGGATGATTTTGATAGGTAGATAGGCTGAGAGAGTGAAAGAGAAAGAGATAGAGAAAGTAGACAACTACCTATACATTCTGGTAAACTGATTAACTCTGGTTATCTTGAAATGCATTCCCCAGAAACAAGAGATGACTGTAAAGTCTACAGGGAAATGTCATATTTTGGTAATAAGTTTCTTTGTATTTTTAAAAAAATCCTTAATCACTGTTTAACAAACCAGTATGTAAGTGAGTAATTCCCACAGCCTGAACAGGAAGACTGAAAAGTTAATGTGTGACAGATGTGACAGAAAGAAATGATATGAGATGTTATTATGAGCAGTGGCTCTAAATTTCTTTCAATCAATGGATCTTTCTTGATGCATTTATGAACAGATGCTCTATGGGGCCACATAGAATATTCATTCCTAGGCTGCTTTCCCAGGTGACAACATTCTGTTTTTATTCCAAGGTGCTCACAACACATAGTTTTACCCCTCTTAAAACTCACATTTTTCTCAAACTTTTTCTCTTTAAACATTTATTAGACATGATATTTTTAAGACTTTCATTGAAAAGCACTTTTGTGCAAAGAAATGGAGTAAAACTGGACATTAAATTGCAGTCAGATTTTGCCAAATTCTCAAAGACATTACAGAGTAATGGAGAAATAAGCACGTTTATTCAGCTATAACTTAAATTCATGATATTACATCATGATTGGATAGTTTTCTGTGGAAACTGGTGATTTGTTCACGTGAAGCAGGTGAACATGATGTACAGGAGAACAGGAACTGAGTAGCCAGAAAGTCTCTGTTGGAAAGAAGCATGAATAAGATTTGTGGAAAAAGTACCAACCCCACCCAGGAATGAGCAAACCTGGGTCATGTAAAACCTTGAATCTCTGTACTCATGTTCCAAATCTTCAAAACTGGCAAACTTTGCAGACTTTCCCCAATGCATTAGTGACTTCTTTACCAATGGACAAGATGCATAGACCAATCAGGATATCATTAATTCATTTCAAATTATTATGCTAGTAATTAGGCCAGGTGTTATTATGTCTATTGTGACTACATCAATAATTATAAGGCAATCTTGTGTAGAGGACATTTAAGATCTTTGGAGCCATCAGAGAGCTAAAAAGACATTTATACCCAGAATTTTATGTTTGGTAATCTCTCTTCTGTTATTGAAGAACATCTTTGTAAGAGAACACACATCACGACATGATACAATGGACACAGAACACACACACCAATAAAACAACAAATGTATTATATGTACAATATAAAAAGAACATCTCCAAAAAGATGTCTTCTGGACATTACATGACTGTTGTACTCAGAAAATCACTGCAACTGCATTCAACTTTGCGACCTGAATAAGACTGCTCATCACATTACATTATAGATAAAAAACAGACCTATGAGGGCCTGCCTTTCCCTGACACACTGTAGACAATTAATGGCTCCTGAGGGAAGAGATGTAATTTTCAGTGGTGAAACACTGTTTAATTTCCTTTGCCTCAGTAAATAACCACCTACCCACCCTCACACGAGCATCTCTAGCTAAACCCAATGGAGCACATAGAAAACACTTTATAGAGTAACTTGTTAAAAAGAAGAAAAATTTCAGTGGGATAAAGACAAAGACAGAAGGATGAAAATGACTAAAACTATACATGACTAAAATTATACATGTGTATGGAATATTAAAAAAATACATAGTAAATGATAATTGTTGGAAGGAAAAAAGTCACAGTTGTAGCAAGATACATTCAGTTTTAAGTCAGAAGGAAGTTGTGTGATCACAATATTACACATGTTTACTAGTTAAATACCTATCGATTTAAGACTTGTAGAATAGTGTAAAGTTTGAAGGTACTATAAATAATTTGGTCAGAAAAAAATTAATGATTTTCATATATATCTGTCTTGTATCTTAGAAACATATTAATATAACAGTTTTATTGAATATCGGTTGGACAATGAAGTCAAAGACCTGTATGATAAGAACTTCAAGCCTCTGAAGAAAGAAATTTCCAGATGATGGAAAGATCTCCTATGATCATGGATCAGTAGGATGAACATAGCAAAAATGGCCCTCTTACCAAAGGCAATCTACAGATTCAGTGTAATTCTTATCAAAATACCAACACACTTTTTCACAGACCTTGAAAGAAAAATTCTAAGCTTCACATGGAAAAACAAAAACTCAGAATGGCTAAAACAATCTTAAAATAATAGAACTTCTAGAGGTATCTCCACACCTGACCTCAAGCTATACCACAGAGCAATAATAATAAAAACTACATGGTACTGGCATAGAAATAGGCTTATTAATCAATGGAAGCAAATTGAAGACCCATAAATAAACTCACACACCTATGCACACCTGACTTTTGACAAAGGAGCTAAAACTGAAAAAAAATAGCATCTTCAACGATTGATGCTGGTCTACCTAATGTCCACATGTAGAGAAATGCAAATAGATCCATATTTATCACCCTGCACAAAACTCAAGTCCAAGTGGATCAAGGACCTCAACATAATACCAGACTCACTAAATCTGCTAGAGGAGAAAGTCGGTGAGAGCCTTTAACTCATTGGCACAGGAGACAACTTCCTGAACAGAACGCCAACAGGTTGGGCTATAACATCTACAATTAATAAATGAGACCTCTTGAAACTGAAGAGTCTAGAAAGCAAAGAACATTATCAATAGGATGAAACAACAGTCTACAGATTGAGAAAAGATTTTCACCAATCCTACATTCAACAGAAGCCTATTATCAACTCTTCTCACATAAAAAGTCCTCATTACACTATTGTGATAAATTTGACTGAAGAGATAATTTATGTGAGAGACTGTCTGTTCTTACCTTACTAGGGTATCCACATGGAGACTGAGTTGTCTATGAAATACATCTTAACAGGAAATCTACATCCTTTCTTTGCATGGTCTTTGATTGAAGCATCAGATCAGTCTCTGCAGACCATCCTGGGCCCACCTTTTAAAAAGTTTATTATTATTATTATTATTATTATTATTATTGCTTTGTTGGTCTCCTTGTAAGGCTTCTGTCCCCTCCAGGTCCTTCTGTCTCACTCTTCTTCCATAAGACTCCCTGTGCTCTGTCCAAAATTTGGTTGTTATCTCTGTATCTGCTTCAATCTTGAACTCAGTTGTATACTTCTCGATCATTTCTCCCAGGCAGAATGACCTAGCCAGCCCATGGAGGAAAAGGATACCGAGAGTTCTGATGGGTCTTGATAGGCTAGGATCACACAACAGGGGAGGTGGAATTCCTCTATCAGTGGACTAGGGGAGAAGGAAAAGGGAGAAAGATGGAGGGAGGATGGGACCGGGCAGTGACAAGGGAGGGAGCTACAACTGTGTTACAAAATGAATAAATTGCAAAATACTACTACTAATAATAATATTTTTTCATGTTCAAGAATGTTTATTATGAAATTGTTAACAGTAGTAAAGAGTGATAATGCCAAACTACCCAGAGATAAACTCAAATGTCCCCTAATATAAAAATGTTAAATAAATTTATTATAGCTCTATGGAATTATATTGTATAAATCAATTAAATTGCTTGAAGTAGAAATAACTCTATGATGTAATTTCAAGAATGAAAGTATATACAAAGAAATAAAGAAACTGAAAAGCAGCAAACCAAGTAATCCAATTAAAAAATGGGGAACAGAGCTAAACAGAGAATTTTCGACAGAGGAATATTGAATGGCAGAGAAACACTTAAAGAAATGCTCATCCTCATTAGCCATCAGGGAAATGCAAATCAAAACGACCCTGAGATATCATCTTACACCCATCAGAATGGCCAAGATGAAAAACAACACATGCTGGAGAGGTTGTGGAGAAAGGGGAACCCTCCTCCACCGCTGGTGGGAATGTAAACTGGTACAACCACTCTGGAAATCTATCTGGTGCTTTCTCAGACAATTAGGAATAGTGCTTCCTCAAGACCCAGCTATACCACCGCTAGGTATATACCCAAAGTTTGCTCAAGTACACAAAAGGGATATTTGCTCAACCATGTTTATAGCAGCTTTATTTGTAATAGCCAGAACCTGGAAACAACCCAGATGTCCATCAACGGAGGAATGGGTACAGAAATTGTGGTATTTTTACACAATGGAATACTACTCAGCAATCAAAAAGGAGGAAATCATGAAATTTGCAGGCAAATGGTGGGATCTAGAAAAGATCATCCTGAGTGAAATATCCCAGAAGGAGAAAGACAAACATGGTATATACTCACTTATATAGACCCATAAGATATGATAAACATAATGAAATTTGTACACCTAAAAAAGATAATCAAGAGAGCGGACATGGGTAAGATGATCAATCCTCATTTAGAAAGACAGATGGGATGTGCATTGAACATATGACATGAGTCTACTGAGCGCATTTGAAAGACTCTACCTAGCAGTGTTTTCAAAGCAAAGACTCATGACCAGACCTTTGGCAGAGTACAGGGAATCATAAGAAAGAAGGGGAGTTAGTCTGATGGGGAAAGGATAGGAGCTCCACAAGGACCAAAGATATCTGGGCACAGGGTCTTTTCTTAGACTGACATTCAACCAAGGATCATGTATGGATATAACCTAGAACCTCAGCTCAGATGTAGCCTGTGGTAGCTCAGTAACCAATTGGTTTCCCATAGTGAGGGGAACAAGGACTATTTCTAACAGGAACTCAATGACTGGCTCTTTGGCCTCCCCACCCCCAAGGGAGGAGCAGTCCTGTTAGGCCATAGAGGAGAGCTTTGCAGCCAGTCCTGAAGATACCTGATAAAACAGGATCAGATGAATGGGGAGGAGGTCCCCCCATCAGTGGACTTGGAAAGGGGCACGGTGGAGATGAGGGAGGGAGGGAGGGACTGGGAGGGAATGAGGGATCGGGACACGGCTGGGATACAGAGTTAATAAAATGTAACTGATAAGAAAAAAAATAAAATTAAAAAAAAAGAAGTTAAAAAAAAAAGAATGAAAGTATTTTATTAAGAATGAAAATAAGATTGAGAACTATACTGAACACGTTACTATTAAGTGGGCATAATGTGTGTGTGTGTTTAACATCAAAAGAAAACTCTTTCTAGTGCATGTTCCTTGGCACAGTTGTTCTAAATATTTCAAATAATAATCTATTCAGTACTCCAGGGTCTCTCACAGAACCAAAAGCTCACCCATTTGGCTTGGATGACTGGCCAGTGCACCCAAGGACTTCCTGTCTGTACTAGTCCAGTGCTATAATAGCAGCAGGCACCACTACTCCTGGCTTTTCACATGGGGGAGATGCTTCGATATAGAACTCAGAATCTCCTGCTGACATGGCAAGCACTTTACTCACTAAGCCACCTCCCAAGCCTTTTTTCCAGACATTAAAATCTCTAATGTGAGCACTACAGTTCTATCTATCTATCTATCTATCTATCTATCTATCTATCTATCTATCTATCTATCTATCTATC
>NW_026592403.1:1539745-1542255 GCF_907164565.1 Psammomys obesus | reverse complement strand
ATCTATCTATCTATCTATCTATCTATCTATCTATCTATCTATCTATCATCTATCGATCATCTATCTATCTATCTATCTATCTATCTATCTATCTATCTATCATCTATCTAACCATTCACCTTACAGATGTGGAGGGACAACACAAAGATTCTTCTTTTCTTTTCATTATTATTAAAATTAAATGTTTAAATCCACCCTGTCATTAAGTAAGGAGAGAACTTTCCTTTTCTGATTCTGAAAAGGAAAGAACTTTCTCAATTTGGAAAAAATGATAGTCTTGACCTTCACTCCTGCCATCTTAGGCCAGCTGGCTTGTTTCTGATCACTTCTTGAAAAGATGCAGTGGCTGTTTCAGAATTCACTCTGTGGAATTTATGTTTTCCTCCTGGCATCGCCTATTAAAGAAAAATAAAAAACACCTGAACTGCAAAGATTTAAAAATAAAATGATGACACATAATTTAACCTTCCTGTTGCCCAATATGTGTTAAGATTTTTAATTACATTTTTTATTTTTTATATTAATTACAGTATTCACTTTGTAACCCAGCTGTAGCACCTCCCTCATTTCCTTCCAACCCACTCTCCCTCCCTCATCTCCTCCTGGCCCCTCTCCAAGTCCACTGATAGGGAATAATAAATTTTATAAAAGAAAAATTGGTTTATCATTCAGGATGTTCAAAGATTATTGTGTCTTTTGTTTTTGACTCTAAACTTCACACCATTATCAATAACTTCATGTTATCATTGAAAGAGCATTCAGTATGTAATGCAGACCAGAAGAGTACTGAGTTAACACAGTACTGTTTTATTTTTGAAGCGGAATATTGACAGATTTACATACAGATAGAAAAGCTTCCTGAGGATGGTAAGAAATCCTTCTGTAAAATCTGGGGGATGTTTCTGGCTAACTCCTGAGTAATAGCTAGAATGAATCCTGCATCCACATTAACTCTAAGAACACTGCAAATGAAATTTAAAACTTGATTTTTTTTTTTTTTTTTTTTTTTTAGGTAGAAAAGACTCAATCTCTCAATGAAACCAAATTGTCAGAATTCCAGAAAACAGGTCTTCAAAGGCATAAGAGAGTGTGTTCTGCACCACACACCAGAGGATGGGAGAAGGGGTGCAGCCAAATGAACACGTGAGATAAAATCAGTAGCACTAATAGAAAACTAATAGAAAAATAGAAAGCATGTCCATTATAGAGCATTGTGCCAGGCAAGGATTTGGTGCTAAAACTTCAGACAAAGGCAAGTATTCCTTCAATTGGTTATATAATGGATAACACGACAGTGCTCAATGGACTATGGAATATGAGAAAGCATCATGACGGTGCAGGTGTCAAGAAGGCCTTTGTAAACACAGGGATGCCACCCAACATTCTTCTCTGTCATTGGCTCACCCATCACACAAGGATAAGAGTTAGAACATTGGATGAAGGTACCTGGCAATATAGATAAAGACAGAGTTAGCATGGAAAAAGTAAAACAAAACAAGAACAACAATAAAACTGTTTAAAATGAAGAGAATGAAGTCCAGCCTGACTGTACGACACTCTAGCAGTGCTGCTACAGTTTGTAACTCATATCCTTCTAAGGCCTGCATATTAAAGTTTCTCCTTTCTGTGTCTACCTCTCCTCACATATTTGAAAACCTTATAAGAAGTATTTTCCTGGTTCCATTTCTGTTACTGTGATAAAATACGTGACAAAAGTAAGTTTAGGAGAGAAAGGCTTTATTATACTTACCACTCCAGGTAGAGAGAGAATAAATACATACATGACTACTAGTTAGCTGACTTTTTCCTGTCTTACACAGTTCCAGAATGATGCCTTCTATATTCAGAGTGGGGTTTTCTACCTCAGTGAGCACAATTAAGAACAATTTCTCACAGACATGCCCACAGACCAACGTGATCTTGACAATGTTGTGAGATGCTCTTCCCAGGTGCTTCCAAGTTATTCCAAGTTGACAATTAAAACTAAACATCACGAAAGGCGGATCAATGGAACCGCATAGAAGACCCAGAAATAAATCCACACACCTATGAATACTCGATTTTTGACAAAGAAGCCAAAACCATTCAATGGAAAAAAGACAGCATCTTCAACAAATGGTGCTGGTCCAACTGGATGTCCACATGCAGAAAAATGAAAATAGATCCACATTTATCACCCTGCACAAAACTAAAGTCCAAGTGGATCAAAGACCTCAACATAAAACCAGATACTCTAAATCTGTTAGAAGAAAAAGTGGGGAACAGCCTAGAACTCATTGGCACAGGAGACAACTTCCTGAACAGAACAGCAACAGCACAGGCTCTAAGAGCAACAATCAATAAATGGCACCTCATGAAACTGAAAAGCTTCTGTAAAGAAAAGGACACTGTCATCAAAACAAAACACCTGCCTACAGATTGGGAAAGAATCTTCACTAACCCTTTAGCTGACAGAGGACTAATATCCAGTATATACAAAGAACTAAAGAAGCTGAAAAGCAGCAAACCAA
>NW_026592403.1:1529632-1539645 GCF_907164565.1 Psammomys obesus | reverse complement strand
CTTTCTAAGACAATTAGGAATAGTGCTTCCTCAAGACCCAGCTATACCACTGCTAGGTATATACCCAAAGTTTGCTCAAGTACACAAAAGAGATATTTGCTCAACCATGTTTATAACAGCTTTATTTGTAATAGCCAGAACCTGGAAACAACCCAGATGTCCATCAACGGAGGAATGGGTACAGAAATTGTGGTATTTTTACACAATGGAATACTACTCAGCAATCAAAAAGGAGGAAATCATGAAATTTGCAGGCAAATGGTGGGATCTAGAAAAGATCATCCTGAGTGAAATATCCCAGAAGGAGAAAGACAAACACGGTATATACTCACTTATATAGACCCATAAGATATGATAAACATAATGAAATCTGTACACCTAAAAAAGATAATCAAGATAGTTGACATGGGGTAAGATGATCAATCCTCGTTTAGAAAGACAGATGGGATGTGCATTGAACGTATGACAGGAGTCTACTGAGCGCATTTGAAGACTCTAACTAGCAAAGACTCATGACCAGACCTTTGGCAGAGTACAGGGAATCATAAGAAAGAAGGGGAGTTAGTCTGATGAGGAAAGGATAGGAGCTCCACAAGGACCAAATATATCTGGGCACAGGGTCTTTTCTGAGACTGACATTCAACCAAGGACCATGTATGGATATAACCTAGAACCTCAGCTCAGATGTAGCCTGTGGTAGCTCAGTAACCAATTGGTTTCCCATAGTGAGGGAACAAGGACTATTTCTAACAGGAACTCAATGACTGGCTCTTTGGCCTCCCCACCCCCCAAGGGAGGAGCAGTCCTGTTAGGCCACAGAGGAGAGCTTTGCAGCCAGTCCTGAAGATACCTGATAAAACAGGATCAGATGAATGGGGAGGAGGTCCCCCCATCAGTGGATTTGGAAAGGGGCACGGTGGAGATGAGGGAGGGAGGGAGGGAGGGACTGGGAGGGAATGAGGGATCGGGACACGGCTGGGATACAGAGTTAATAAAATGTAACTGATAAGAAAAAAATAAAATTCAAAAAAAAAAAACTGAACATCACAACTGATCACACACACACACACACACACACACACACACACACGCACAGAGTCCAGGTCTTTTATATTTGGCCAAGGGATAGGTTTAAACAACCAAAAGTTTTTTACTTTGAAAACTTTGAAAAGACAAGAGCAAACACAATTCAAGGTTGGATATTATTGTAGTAACATAAAACAAGGTTCCAGTGACTTTGATTTATGGTTTGTGCATATGATAACTCTCCTCAGTCATTTTTGTATTAGAGGTTTTTGTGAGCAGAGATTATATGGCAGAGATGGACACTGGCTGTTCATGTTTCTATGCCTTTTAGCTGGTGAGCTGCTCTTGAATTGCCTCCAAATGTGTCTGGTTTCCTTGGAGTTCTAAGATGTAAAATGCTGACACTCCTTGATAATAACCTCCAAATATCTCAGTCTCTGAATGATTCTTTGGATATAATTCTCAAATGTCATAAAATAACTGATAATACACTGTATATGCTTACTTTAGTGTGCATGCATATGCGTGTGTGTGCATGCATAACACAGCACATGTATGGAAGTCAGAGGACAACTGGTAGGACTTGGCTCTGTCCTACAGAGAAAGATAATTCTGCATCTGACTTCCAGCAAGAAAAAACGTGTCATCAGGCTTGTGTGCAAGTATTTTTACCCTCTGAATCATCTCAGTATTCCTAAAGAAACAGACTGTATTTCTACTTTTATCTATGGCATCTCTGCTTTCTTCTCCCTTTGTCTTCTGTTGCTCCATTTTCCTAAGAAATAAATTCCTAGAGTTCTGTGACTTTAAGATAGAAAGGCATTTTTTTTTGGTCCCATTATTTGATATTGTGATGAGTGTGCCTCATTTATTCTTTGATTTCAATCTTGCCCATTTCTTATGTCCTGCTTTTAGTTTTTTGAGAAACTTTCACATTGATTTCCTTAGTGTTGACACCAGTTTATACTCTCACAAGTAGTAAAGAAGGCTTCCCTTTCCCCCACATCCTCCTCATCATTTGTTGTTATTTGCTTTCTTCATCAGCCATTCTGTTAGGGATGAGGTGAAATCACACTGTCATTTTTAACATTTTTCTGATTACAAAAAATATTAAAATCTTTAAAAGGATATTATCCCTAGGTCACTTTCGATGTTCACATATGGCATTTTAAAATATATGGATGGTAAAGTATTTAAACATTTATTTGTTTATTTGTGTATTATTTATTTGCATACACACATATACAGATAAGCACAATAAACAAAGGTGAATGTGTGGGACTAGGTTTTCTCCTTCCACTTACGGGATCCAGGGACCAACTTCGGGCATCAGGTTTGGATCTTAATGTCTGTATGGTTTGAGCAATCTCACTGGCCTGGTAAAGTGTTTTTATCTCAAACTACCTTACATCACAAAGCTTTTAATATTAAGATTTTTTCAGTAGTGCTTCAGCACCATTTGTAGCAGTTTTGAAAATCACACAACAGTGTTCATGAGTCCTGCGCATGCACCATGGCACTGCTGAGGCACCTTGGTAGGATCATCATTAATTAAGATAATCACATTTCCCTATTATCTCCATCCCATGATTACTAAGTTGTGTTGTCAGGCATACTTTACCCAAATTATCATGACAAACTTATTTCTCATGAACTTCAAACAACGTCTTCCTTATCTTCAATAGCACATAGCCTATTAGGCAACAGATACCATTTTCCACACTGAATAAGGATAATTCAGAAGGACATTTCTAAATAATGCAAGTCTGGCTTTATAGTCTGCCTATCCTATTTCAATGCTTCATTTGACTGGAATCTACAAAGTGGTATAATTCATCTTTAAAGTTAGAATAATTTTCCTCTTCTGCTTTAGAAAAAGCCTTTATATGGATATGTTCTTGTCTGAAAGTCATTTAGCACTTTTGAAAATCCTCAGTGTTGGTTAAATATACACATACATGTCTAAGTAAATATTTTTCTTCCATTGAATTAGCAATAATAAAAGTTGGTAGTTAAAAAAATTAAAGAGAAAATTATCACATATCTACCATATTTCAAACTCAATTATAACTTAATTATAAAATTAAATCTTTATAAAATAACTCATACAATTTTTCTCTCCCTCTCTACTTACTGTGTGTTTCCCACTTTTTTTTTTTTAAATGTGGGCTTTGTTTTTGTAGTCTCTTTAATTTTTATTTTTGTGAGACAGAACCTTGCAAAGATTCCTGGCTGGCCCAGATGTAGCCCAGCTTACTTAAAACTTGTAAATGACTCTCATGCCTCTGCCTCCTAAATTTTGGGATGACAAGCATGTACTACCATGACCAACTAGAACCAGCTGAATTTAGAGTACTTAATATAATGCCATACCCCTTAATCTGTGGAACATATATTATAACTTGTAATACAAAGAAAGCCACCTGTCAGACTGTGGGAGGACACAGTAGCCTGGAGGGATTTTTAAAAATGATTACTACCACTCCAAATATGAAGTGCGTGCTTGTCAGCTCCCATATGGAGAACACTTCACATTCAGTCTTTGGAAAGTATGTGTTGGGTGAGTTGGGTGTCATATAATCTTAGAGCTTCTTGACATGACATTTTGAACAAGGAAAATTATGCCATCTCCAAAGTTCTGAACCCTTTAGTTAACAGAGAGAGGATGATGGCTACTCCTGATAGGTTGCTTGCTGGACTGATCTCTTTAACAATGGTTTATTGTATTATTCAATATTTTAAAAAATATTTATTTTATTTTATTTATGTGCATGTGTGTGTGTGTGTGTGTGTGTGTGTGTGTGTGTGACTATGGAGGTCAGAAGAAGATGGCAAATCTCCTGGAAGTGGTGTTACAGGTGTCTGTGAGCCACTTGATGTGATGATGGGAACTGACAAAGGGCCTTACAAGAGCAGCATATGCTCTATTATTTATTTATTTGTTTGTTTGTTTGTTTATTTGTTTATTTATTTATTTATTTATTTTTTAGAATGAGGTAATTTATTGACCCAACATCCTTTGTTCTATTAACAGGTGAGCCATCTCTCCAGCCTCGGGATTGGCCTTCATTAGCCTGAGGATTGTCAAAGGCTTCTCATTTGGATTAGTGGTTTTGTTGTTACTACAGTTTCTCCAAAATTTAGAAAACCTCCGATCTATTTGCATTTAGTTAGTATCCCATGTCAGGGACTATTTTATATTCATTTTGGAATGTGAGTCTAGATCCTGGTTTACTCCTTAGCCTCTGGTAACTGTAATGTTACCTTTACATCATTTCAAAAAGCATGCAGGAAGACCACACATTGACTAGCTCCCAGCGCTTTGTTCCTTTGAGAAATCTTCTTCTATATCTGATACTGTACATTTTCATAATGTAATATTTCTGATGATTTTGATCTCCTTTGAAACATTGGATAGTTATTACCTAGAGTGCTTTTTAATTATATTTTGCAAGAGAAAGCAAAAAATAACCAATATACAAAAACCTTCGCCATTTCTCACTACAGTCGTATGACTCCAGGTTCCCTGGTGTTCTATATTTCGTCTATATGCACGGAATGGTTTTACTGAATGCCTCACTGTGGTATTACTCCCTTACTCTAAAATCTGAGGTTTGGCAGACCATTGCCACGGGTTTTAGTTTTCTTTCATGACATTCTTTATCCCATTGCAATTTTATATATTAAAGTAATGATGAATGTATTTATTGAGAAATACCCAAATCTAAAGAGATTCAAGTACCACAAATCTGTATTTCTCTCAGTCGAATTTCAAGTCAATAGCTGCAGTGTATGATTGACAGTCTTCTTGGATGCCATTCTAGCCCATGTTCCTGCTTTCTTTAATAAGCATCTTTCAAGGCTGCTGCAAATGGTCATTGAATGGGCAAAGTCTTAAGAAGCCAAACTTTTCTTGAGCTCTGGGTACATTCATTCATCATCTTCACTTGACTACAAGGAATGAGAACATGTGTTGGTATCCTTATGGCATTCAGGTGGTAGGAAAAGATAGTCTCTGGGGGAAAATAACTCTTTGTTACTTAAGAAAAAATCTCTCTCCAGAAGCACTGGAAATATTTTCCCAAATAAAATGCAGTAACACATACAAGAACCAGAAAACTTTTTTTTTTTTTTTTTTTACTGATTCATAATTTCTTTTTTTGTAAAAGGATCAATTAGATTTCAGAATTGAATGTCTGAGGCCAGGATGATGGAAGCTAGGACATAAGCAAGTACTGACAGAAACACCTATAAAGCAGTGTCCATGAAAGTCTTGGGCAATCAATGGAGAATTAGGAGGGTGGCATAAACACATTTTTCCAGGTTGAGATTCACCTCATGTTTACTTAACACATATTCTGGCCACACTAGTTTACTTGATATAATACTCAGACTATGGCTGGGGAGGCAGAAAGATTGCCTCCTGACTATCCTTTCTCGTCATGGTAGTTTACTCCTTCTGACCTGTGACAGATACTCATTATAATATAGTCTCTCTTGTGTCCTCATATAGAGAGTCTGTTTCTCCTGACAGCTCTCTACTAAGGAAGAGCATTACAACAGACTTCTTAAGACTACACTTTGTTAGGTTATTTATTGGTTGATGTTTATGAGGTGCATCCTCCATGAGCAGTCTGAGGTTGATCTGGCTTTAGCTGATGTTGTGGTATCAATGAGACCTGGGAGATTAGTAGAGCAGACTTCTAGTTTGTCTTTGAGACTATTTCCAGATGTTCTCACCATGCATTTTTATTTTATTTTTTTAATTTAATTTTATTAATTACATTTTATTCACTTTGTATCCCCCCCATAAGCCCCTCCCTCCTCCCCTCCCAGTCCCACTCTCCCTTCCTCTTCTTCACACATGCTCCTCCCCAAGTCCACTGATAGGGGAGGTCTCCCTCTCCTTCCTTCTGATCTTAGTCTATCAGATCACATCAGGAGTGGCTGCATTGTCATCTTCTGTGGCCTGGTAAGGCTGCTCCCCACTCAGGGGGAGGTGATCAAAGAGCAGGACAATTAGATTATGTCAGAGGCAGTCCCTCTTCCCATTACTATGTAACCTACTTGGACACTAAACTGCCATGGGCTACATCTGTGCAGGGGTTTTAGGTTATCTCCATGCCTGGTACTTGGTTGGAGTATAAGTCTCTGGGAAGACCCCTGTGTTTAAATTTTCTGGTTCTGTTGCTCTCCTTGTGGGGTTCCTGTCCTCTCCAGATCTTACAATTTCCCACTTCTTACATAAGATTCCATGCACTCTGCCCACAGTTTGGCCATAAGTCTCAGCGTCTGCTTGCTTTGATAGTCTGCAGGACAGTGCCTTTCAGAGGCCCTCTGTGGCAGGTTTCTAGCTTGTTTCCAGTTTTCTTCTTCTTCTGATGTCCATCCTCTTTGCCTTTCGGGATGGGGATTGAATGTTTTAGTCAGGGTCCTCTCTCTTGATTAATTTCTTTAGATGGACAGATTTTAGTAGATTTATCCTATGTTATATGTCTATATGAGTATACCATGTGTGTCTTAATGAAAGAATTCCCAGTGTGTTTTTTTAATTTAAAAATCTTATTTATGATATGAAAAGTTAGCCTAATGAGTAAAAGATCCTGCTAGAAATTCTGATGTGGTAGAAGAGGAACCACTTCTCTCAAGATGTCCTCTCATCTTCACATGGCACTCTTCTGAAACCCTCCTCTGCAAACTGTAATTAAAAAAAAAAAATCAGTTGGTTTTTAAGTTTAGTTATCAATGGGTATTAACTGGATAAATATATGCTAAAATTTTTTTTAATTTTTAATTTTTTAATAATTACACTTTATTCATTTTGTATCCCCCCATAAGCCCCTCCCTCTTCCCCTCCCGTTCTCACCCTCCCTCCTGTTTCTGCATGCATGCCCCTCCCCAAGTCCACTGCTGAGCTTTTATATCCATGTCCAGTATGCAATGCATGTTCAATAAATATTAGCTGCTATAACCATCAAAATGTAGGAACCTCAATTATAACAGATGTTAGTATTGAACATGAGGAAAGAAATCAAAGGTAGAGGGTTCCTGTTGCAGAGAGATAATAGAAGAGAAGGGAGAAGAGATATTAAAATGCTGTGCAATTAAGGAGCCCTTAGTTTAAACGTATTTGTAGCATTATGAAGTTAGTCTTTTTATAGCAACAGTTTTCAAGCAATTTGCATAACATTAACTATAATTATCACTGCTATTACTATTACAATTACTATTATTGTTTGGTTTCTTCCCAACCTGAATTAGTATCTGCTAGAGGAGGAGACTGACAGTTCCCATTACCAAAACTGCAGCATGCATGAAAAGGCCCTTAGAGACTGTTTCCACCTACATTGATTGGGGCCTTTAGGTGTACCGCATGTTTTTTCCCCAATGCTATTAATATACCCAAGGTTTTTTTTTCATGCAAAAATGTAATAACAAAACCTGTAATGAGATTCTGTCCTAAGGAACTTTCTTCAGTAACGTTGGTACCTTACACCTGTACCTTCTACTATAATGGTATTGTACCTAGTTCTCATTGCTGTGATAAAATACCCTGACAAAAGCCACATAAAGAAGAAATGGTTTTCTGCAGGGTGATAAATATGAATCTATTTTCATTTTTCTGCATGTAGACATCCAGTTGGACCAGCACCATTTGTTGAAGATGTTGTCTTTTTTCCATTGTTTGTTTTTTATTTCTTTGCCAAAAATCAGGTATCCATAGGTGTTTGGGTTTATTTCAGGGTCTTCTATTTGAGTCCATTGATCCACCATTCTGTTTTTATGCCAATACCATGCAGTTTTTATTACTATTGCTCTGTAGTACAGCTTGAGATTAGGGATGGAGATACCTCCAGATGATCTGTTGTTGTACAGGATCATTTTGGCAGGATCGTTTGGCAGGATGGTTCTGGGTTTTTGTTTTTCCATATGAAGTTGAGAATTTTTCTTTCAAGGTCTGTAAAGAATTGTGTTGGGATTTTAATGGGAATTGCATTGAATCTATAGATTGCTTTTGGCAGAATGGCCATTTCCACTATGTTAATCTTACTGATCCATGAGCACGGAAGATCTTTCCATCTTCGATATCTTTTTCAATTTCATTCATCAAAGACTTGAAGGTTTTATTTTTTTCAAACAGGTCTTTCACTTGCTTGGTTAGAGTCACCCCAAGGTACTTTATGTTATTAGTGGCTATTCTGAAGTGTGTTGTTTCCCTAATTTCTTTCTTGGCCCTTTTGTCTTTGGTATACAGGAGGGCTTCTGATTTTTTTGAGTTGATTTTGTATCCTGCCACTTTGCTGAAGGTGTTTATCAGCTGGAGGAGTTCCCTGGTTGATTTTTTGGGGTCGCTCATATATACTATCATATCATCTGCGAATAGTGACATTTTGACCTCTTCCTTTCCGATTTGTATCCCCTTGATCTCCTTTACTTGTCTTATTGCTCTAGCTAGAACTTCAAGCACTATGTTGAAGAGATATGGAGAGAGTGGGCAGCCTTGTCTTGTCCCTGATTTCAGTGGGATTGATTTAAGTTTCTCTCCATTGAGTTTGATGTTGGCTATAGGCTTGTTGTATATTGTCTTTACTATGTTTAGGTATGTGCCTTGTATCCCTGATCTCTCCAAGACTTTACACATGCATGGGTGTTGGATTTTGTCAAATGCTGGAGAAGTTGTGGAGATAGAATACCTCTCCTCCATTGTTGGTAGGAATGTAACCTTATTCAACCACTTTGGAAATCAATCTGGCATTTTCTCAAACAATTAGGAATAGTGATTCCTTTAGATCCAGCTATACCACTCCTAGGCATATATAACCAAAATATGCTCAAGTACACAACAAGGACATTTGCTCAATCATGTTTGTAGCAGTTTTATTTGTAATAGCCATAACCTGGAAACAACCCAGATGACACTTAATGGAGAAATGGATATAGAAATTGTGGTACTTTTACATAATGGAATACTACTTAGCAATTACTAACAAGGAAATCATGAAGTTTGCAAGCAAATGGTCGGATCTATAAAAGATCATCCTGAGTGAGGTATCCCAGAAGTAGAAAGCCACACACAGTATATACTCATTTATAAGTGGATACTAGACCTATAAGATAGGATAAACATAATGAAGTCTGTACACCTAAAGAAGATAAACAAGAAAGAGGACCTGGGGTAAGATGATCAATCTTCACTTCGAAAGACAAATGGGATGGATATTGGAAGTAGGAGAAAACAAGTAACAGGACAGGAGCCTACCACAGAGAGCCTCTGAAAGACTCTACCTTGCAGTGTATCAAAACAGATGCTGAGACCCATAACCAAAGCTTGGGCAGAGTGCAGGGAAACATGAAAGAAGGGGGAGTTAGTATGACCTGGAGGGGACAAGAGCTCTACAAGGACCAAATATACCTGAGCATAGGGGTCTTTTCTGAGACTGTTCCTCCAACCAAGACCATGTATGGATATAACCTAGAACCCCTGTTCAGATGTAGCCCATGGTTGCCCAGTATCCTAGTGGGTACCCTAGTAAGGGGAACAGGAATTATTTCTGACATGAACTCAATGGCTAGCTCTTTGACCTCCCTTCCCCGCACTCCGCACTAAGGGAGGAGCAGCCTTGTTAGGCCACAGAAGAGGAAATTGAAGCCAGTCCTGGACAGACCTGATAAACTAGGGTTAAATGGAAGGGTAGGAGGATTTCCCCTATCAGTGGACTTAGACAGGGGCAGGGAGGAAATGAAGGAAGGAGGGTGGATTGGGAGGGAATGAGGGAGGGGACTATAGCAGGGACACAATGTAAATAAACTGTAATTAATATAAAAGATAACAAATTAATTAAAAAAGAAAGATGATGTAAAATGAAATTAAAAGGCTACTGGGAAAATTATAACAAAATAAAAAGGAAGAAGAAGAAGAAGAAGAAGAAGAAGAAGAAGAAGAAGAAGAAGAAGAAGAAGAAGAAGAAGAAGAAGAAGAAGAAGAA
>NW_026592403.1:1500404-1529622 GCF_907164565.1 Psammomys obesus | reverse complement strand
AAGAAGAAGAAGAAGAAGAAGAAGAAGAAGAAGAAGAAGAAGAAGAAATCGTTTACTCTGGTCTTCACTTCCAGAGGGGTGCAGGCCTTCAAGACCACAGAGACATTCAGCAGGGAGGGAAAGCAGGGTAGCAGAACCAAGAAGGTTTTTGACTGTATTGTAACCATACTCAGAATGTAGAAAGAGGAAGCAGGAAGTGGTGCCAAGATAGAAAACCTCAAGACCTTGCCTATGGTGACCCACTTTCCCCAGTTCGGCTTTATATTCAAAAGGTTCCACAACCTCCCCAAAGAGCACCACCTACTTGGCAAGTGTTCAAACACATGATCAGGTGGGGACATTCCACCTCCATCCCACAAGCAGACACTAGTAAGATGTGGGCATTGGCCACTTAAAGTGTGGCTAATAGGAAAAAAAGAATTGATTTTTGTATTACATTCGTTGTGAATTATTTCCAGATATTTTTGCATTGGCACATGACATGAATATAGTATGTGAAAGTTACATGACAGCATAACCATGTTTTATGAGCTCTAAGGTAAGAAAGATCACAGGGCAATCTCAAATAGATGGCAAGTTAAGTTGAATGAAGTGCAGAAAGTATGTTAAGGTGCAGAAATGATCACCTGTCAGGGTCAGTTGCCAAACAGCCAAATGTAGTTCACAGTAATCTATGTTGTTTCTTCTTTTAACATTCTTCCATAATATTGTGTCTCTTCTACTGCATTTCCATGTCAGAATATTGAGCTAGAATTTACATAGATAAACTGGTTCAAATATGCTAATTAGGGCGTTGGGGAAGGCAGCTCAGAAGAGGGCTACTAAGGTTTAGTCTGTATTGTTACAAATGTTTTGTTAATGAAAATAAGACATTTAACTGATAATTTAATAGCATTTAAGGATGTATTATTTTACTAACTTGAAAGTTTATTTGTAATTTCAAAGGCTCAAATCATTGAAAATTCAGACTTAGAAACTGGTTCCATCTCGGAATGCTATTTTTCTATTTACAATGCTGGCAATCAGTTTTGTGAGCAAATGTATGCCTTCCATGTTTTAGTTAGATATACTTTCTTATCTGAAGAGCTTTGTGTCCTAATTCAAATCACATTTCTTAGTTCTTCTGATTCAGAAAATAATTTCACATTGCTCTTTTTCTTAACTAACTTATTCATTTTACATACCAATTGTAGCTCCCTTCCTTGTCTCCTCCCTGTCTCACTTTCCCTCCCTCTTCCCTCTATCCTGACTTCTAGTCCTCAGAAATGGGGAGTCCTCTCTTATCAACTGACTCTTGATAGTCTTTTCAGGACTTCCTGCATCCTCTTCCTCTGTGGCCTGACAAGTTTACCTCACTTAGGGGAAGTGATCAAAGATCAGGCAACCCAGTTCATGTCAGAGGAAGCCACTGGCCCTCTTACTAGGTAACCTACATGGAAACTGAGCTGCCTATTGGCTACATATGAGCAGAGGGCCTGAATATTCTCCATGTATGGAGCTTGGTTGGTATATCAGTCTCCTCACTTTCCCCTGGGCCCAGATTTAATTGCTCTGTTGGTCTTCTCATAACCCCCACCCCCGGAACTTTTCCATAAGACTCCCTGCACTCTGCCCAAAGACTCCCTCACACTCTGGCTGTGAGTCTCAGCATCTACTTCAATTCCCTGCTGGGTAGAGTTTTTCAGAGGACATGTATGGAAGATTCCTGTCCTGTTCCTTCTCTTCAATCACTACCAGTATATACAGTATAGATTTGTTTAGAATTTTAAGTAGTTATGTTGATCTCACAATTTAAAATCTCACAGATCTTCACGTAAAAGGAATAAAACAGTTTTGAGCAAGTTCAAAACTAATGGTTGTGATGGAGAGAATAAGCCCATTTGTAGATTTGACCAGGGAAAGGTTAAGAGAAGATTAGGTACTTCTGATGTGTAGATGGAAGTGTGTTATGAATTGTGTGGGAGTTTATCTAGGATTTGAAACTGTTATAAGAGCAATAGACATCCTGTGACATAAGATAGGCATAGAAATCTTATCCTTGGGCTTTTTATTTATGATCAATGGGCTTGAATCCCCACCTGAGCCCATCTAACTTGCAGAATCTTTCACAGGTGCACAGCCACTTAAAGTAAAACATGAAGCTGCCATTTGATCTTCATGGGCTGTTTGTTATTTCAAGAAAGAAGAAGCGGGAAAGTAGGTTACCCTAGAGAGAAAGCTGATGGCTTGGTGATGCCTGGGTTATGCAGAAAGGAAATGAAGTCATGAAACATCTGGGTTTATGAGGAGGTCTGAAAATCACAAGAAAGGATTTACATATTTGTGAGATATATTCATTAACTACCTTTCATCTTGATAGGCTCATGAGATATTTTTTTTAGTTTTTATTTTATATTTTTTAAATGTCTTCATGTCTCAAGCAAACAGTATTGGATCTTGTTAGAAAGTCCCAGTAAATGGTAGCTCTGAGACAAGACGTGTCTTTTTCTTTAGCGGAAAATCCCAGACTTCAGAGCCTCTGTTCCTCTGGTTCAAATACTTGGAGTCTTCTCTGTCTTTCTCGTGCCCTTGAGAGAACAGCAATGGCAGTGGGACCAACTCTTCTAGGAAATTAGCTCTTCTTTGATTTCACACTCTCCTGGCTTCCTCTCCAGTTACTGTGATAACTGGTTAAATGTTTCCTCCTTTCTTAGCTTTTTGTTTCCTAATCCCATTTGCACAGAGTTATAAGAGTAAAGCAGCCTCAGCAATATTTGGAAATCTTTTACAACAAGCTCTTTTTGACAATATTAATGCAATGAAAATGAAAATCGAAATGTTCTTATTTCAAGTGGGTATTTATACTTTTGTTATTTGGTACAAGAAGTTGATGCCAGAATGTGAACAATAAAATTACAAAGAAACTGCTATTATGAATCATTGAATATTTAATGAGTTATAGAAATGAAACTGTCAAACACTAGAGCTGGGGTGAGAAGCTGTGTGGAGGAAAATGATAAAGCTGGAAATGTGAAACATTGTCATTCTGTGGAACCCAGGAGGAGTTCCTAGGGCAGCCCGAGGTGCTGTGTGTTCACAGCTTTGTAAGGGAGTGCTACAAGCTGTTGGGTTGCTCTGTTGTGGGAACTGACCTCTTAGCAAAGGAGAAGAGATTTATACCTCTTAAGACTAGTATTTCTTTCTTTCTTTTTTTTTTTTAATTTGTAGTAGTGATGATTGGACCTAGAATTTGCAATGTGACAGGCTATTGAGCTGCACCTCCAGCGTCTCCACCTTTTTCATCACTTTGAGGTAAGTCTTGGGGAAGGCAAGCTTAGGGAATACAGTGGACACTTGGTTTTTTAGTTAAGCATACCTTCCCTTTTATAATAACGTACTTGGAAGACTACCTCCTTCACCTGCATGTATATAGACAGAAAACTCTCTCCAAACAATGTACCTGTCAACCTCCAAAGCTAGCCAAACCCTCACCTAAATTGGGCTACACAAAAACCTGTCTCTGAGGAATAATATAAGCTTCTTTGCCCAGTAATAATCAGTTTAGACAGTTCCTATTCAAATACAATTTTCAATGTATCCATCTATGAAAAATGGAAGCGTCGAACCAGTTTGAACTGTTTTTGGATTCATTTTGGGGCAGTTAGTTAAGAAGTGGGAAATAGTAAGAGCTGGAGGGGACGGGAACTCCACAAGCAGAGCAACAGAACAAGATAATTTGAACACAGGGAACTTCCCAGAGACTCATACTCCAACCAAGGACTATTCGTGGAGATAACCTAGAACCCCTGCACAGATGTAGCCCATGGAAGTTCAGTATCCAATTGGGTTACCTAGTAATGGAAAGAGGGACTGCCTCTGACATAATCTGATTGGCCTGCTCTTTGATCACCTCCCCCTGAGGGGGGAGCAGCCTTACCAGGCCACAGTAGAGGACAATGCAGCCACTTTTGATGAGAACTGATAGACTAAGATCAGAAAGAAGAGGAGAACCTCCCCTATCAGTGGACTTGGGGAGTGGCATGCATGCAGAAAGGGGAGGGAGGGTGGGATCAGGAGGGGAGGAGGGAGGGGCTTATGGGGGGCTACAAAATGAATAAAGTGTAATTAATAAAATAAAAAAATGCAAAAAAAAGTGCTCAAGTAAATGTTTAGGGGAAAACTTATTTGCCTTATTATGCCTATGCATAATTTGCTGTACATAGAATCAAAACCAGAAGCATAGTGGAAAGGGACATGGACAGTAGAAAAATAATTTTATGACCTCATCTACCAGTAAAAATATAGGGAGCTGTTCATGTTACACTCCTTAGCAAGCCTATTCCTCCACTTGAACTCCATGGGTGAAAGCACCAGTTATCTGGGCCCTGGAGGGCTTTCTCACCCCTGTGGTTGGTACTTCCTTACTGGTGTGATTCTCATTAATCCGTACCATTTGCTTTGCTTTTGAATGTTTGCATCCGGCTTTTACAAAATAGTGTGAACACTCATTCATTAACTAATTAACTAATTAATTAATTTAAGTATCTCTCTATCTTCTCTCTCCTTCCTTCCTTCCTTCCTTCCTTCCTTCCTTCCTTCCTTCCTTCCTTCCTTCCTTTCTTTCTTTCTTTTTCTGCAGACTGAATTCAGATCCTCACTCTTGCTAGTTTTCTAAAAGAGTACTCTACCACTAAGCAAAATCCCCAATCCTGTGAGCCTCCATTTTCTTTTTCTTTTTTTTGGCTAAGAAGCCAAGCAGATGGAAACACCAACCCCAAACCGATCACTGTACCAGTCTCACCTCCAAATTAGAAAAAAAATACAAAATATACAAAAGCTTTTCTCAGGAAAGCATAACTCTCTAAGTACTTGGTGAATGAAATTAACAAGCATGTACATAAACACATTCATCCATACATACATTCATGTATACATACTTGTGTGTATTCTTGTTTGAATATATAGGGATAGTTCTGTGCAAAGTGATATTAATAGTACCAATCGAAAACCAGTAAATAAGAAGGATAAAGCTGTGGTAATAACCTGGGCATCATGATGACTTAGGAAAATAAAGGTCTGACAAAGGAGAAAGAGTTCTAGCATTTGTCCTTGGTGCAGTGCAGGGTAAGAGGAGAAGGAAGGACTGGTTCTTTAAAATATATTACTGATGCAAAGATGTCTCTGATTGTTGCTGTTTCATTAGAGAACAGCTTGCTCTGTGATCAGCTCTACAATAAAGAACATCACTCAGTGCATTGGAGGAATACAAAGGGGCCATTGGATCCTTTGGTGAAATGGTATGAGTTTAGATAAAAGATCAGTTTGCTATTCCTCATGAATATAGGATTGAGTCTAGAATCTATTCCCGATGGCTTTTCAATGTGATTGCTTTTAAAAAATTATGTTTTCACCAATGGAATCACTTCCTTCCGGGAAATGCATTCCAGGGAAAAGCAGAACTTCCAGTAAAGAGCTCTTTGTGTTAGAAGCGTGTGTGTGACTTAGGGGTGTACACATGTGTGCTGTGTTCTCCTCCATTGTGCACCAGCCCCCTGATCCCTCAGAGGCTCCACACTTCTGGAAATGCTCAGACTCTCTATTTCAAAATCACTAGTTTCTTTTTAAAAATACAAGATAAAGCTCATGCCAGGAAATATTTAGCATTTTGTTCAAGGCCAAACAGATAATTAGTAGCTGATCTGGGACTATTGATTTTCAACTCAGAGATTTTCCTGCTATTCAGACATTTATAATGGATAAAGGAGTTTCTCCTTTATTTCTATTATCATCATACTTAAACAGTGTCTTGTTTTTCCCTCTGCTACTTTACAGTTAAGTAAGGATTTACAATCAAACTTCAAGTCTTGCAAAAAAAAAAAAATCAAACCTTTAGCAGCCTCTTGACTTTCACTGGACATTTTCTTAAGCAGACATCAGTGTTTTCAGACTTCATTGGCTTTTGGCCATCTGCTACTTTTATGAGATGGGATTTGAAGTACATTTTCTGACAGTCTTTTCTGTTACATCAGTGGTGCATTTCCCTCCTCTAGTCATGCTAGCCACCCATTGACACATACCTTCTTGTCTCACCCAATCAAAGGTATTTCTCAATCAAAGTTCTTACACTTGTCTCTTTATTTCCATCTAGAGACACTTTCCTGAGTCGGGTACTTACTTTCTCCCCGTGACACTTCCCTACCTCATGCATTATTTAAAGTTCTTGGTGGCCATAGTTGTGGTCGCCATTATATTCTCAGATCATTATATTCACCCTTCCCAGGATCTATTTTCAAGTTCCGTCCTCAATTGAAAAGAAGACTGCTAAGATAACTCTAAAACATTTATAATTATATTCATCATTGATCTTCTCCAAAAAAAAATTCTTTACAGATTGTTTTTAACTTGTGAAATAAGAATTAGCTGTTTGATTGATTGTCCATGATTGGACTCCACCAGTGAAACTTGAAAGACTCTAAAGATACTATTGAAATTTATGAACTAGATTTTATGCTCTATTAGTACACATTTTGTTTTGTTGATTGCCCTCCTGATTTATGCCTTTTTAAAAATGAGACTTCGGTTTTTCAGACATAGGGTAGAATTAAACTCCAAAATGGCAAAGCTACTGATGACGATTCAGTGTTTGACAACAGCATGTTACGATCTAGAATAGGAAGCCATAGGAAGCCATTGTTCATGTTGCAGGAGAACTAAACTACTTTGATTCAGTGACCCTCTAGAGGTCAGTTCTAAGTCAATAGACATTATGGTGGTAAAAGCCATTGCAGTTTCAGTGTGAAAACTGCAGTGGAAAGCATCTTTAAACACCTCTGTCATCTCCAAGGTCTTCCCATTTTTTTTTCTCTAAAAGAATTGTTAATTCATTCTCCAAACACATACATTGGGATATAGCATTTATGACAATAGTAGAAAATTCATATGAATGACACTAGATGACAGATAACCTCCTAACCTCAATGAGTGTAATAGATTTATTCCTCCTGAGGAAGAATCAGAATGCATGTGCCTAATTACAAGACCTAAGAGTGAGGGATACTCATGTATTTTGGAAATTAGACAAATCTACTATGAACTACATTACATATTCAACCAACTTTTATACCCTCTTCTACTTTTCATTCATCTGCATATGCAGGTCATGTTGAAAATTATCCAGGTAGTTTAACTCATTTACGTTAGACATCTTAATTATTAATAAATTCAATATTATAGTCAAAACTGAATTATGCAGAGAAGTCTCTTAATTCATCAATATGCATATGTGGATGAAAGATTCTTAATGATCTTCTTTTCTCCCCAGGTTTCTATATTTAAAGGATTGGGGGGGGGCATGATTTTTTTTTTTAATGAAAACTTGTGTAGGAAAAGGGGAGATGGCTCTGTCAGTGAAGTGCTTGCTGTGTGTGCATGGGGACAAGAGTGTAGATCCCAGTACTCATGTAAACATGTCTGGGTTCAGGGTACACGTTTGTAACACTGGTGTCAGGAGACGACTGTGTGGCAACAGGTGGATCCCTGGAGCTTACTTGTCAAACAGTCTAGCCAAATTGGTAAGCTCCAGGTTTATTGAGAAACCCTGCCTCAAAAGAAACATAAAAATGTACGGAGTGACAGAAGAAGACAACTGACGTGAAATCTGGCCGACACACACACACACACACACACACACACACACACACACACACACACACACACACACCATTGCAGAAGGCGGAGCTGTAAGATCAGGGCATCTGACAGTGTTGTGGCATTAAGACCCGTCTCTTCTATGTCCCACACTGTATTGTGGCCATGTTTCAAGCATTTTGAGAGTAGTCCAAAATTTAGAATCCTGCTGTCTTGAAAATCTTCTTTGTGTGACTACTTTATCAACCTCCAGTTTGATTAAACTCTTATGGCAAGCATCACATAATGGGTACATAGAATGCATCATAAACTGCATCAGACACAATGTAGGTGTGAGACCTCGACTCTATCTCCACAAATTTTTCATTTTAACACAATCATTGCACTATGGGCACATCTTGTCTGGATAGACATTATTGTACCTTACAGGATTCACAGCCGAATAATACTGGTACCTAAGTTGGAATTTTTTTGCTTTGATTAAACACCATGACCAAAATCAACCTGAGAAGGAAATGGTTTATTACATCTTATTTTGTAGCCCATCATCCTGGGAAGTCAGCATGAAAGTTAAGTCAGGAAGATGGACTCAGAAACTGAAGCAGAGGCCATGGAGAAATGCTGCCTCTTTGTTTGCTCCCAATAGTTTGCTCAGGCTGCTTTCTTATGAGCCCCAGGACCACCCACAATGCACTGGACCTTTTCTTAACAATTAAAAGTTAATAAAATGCACTATAAAGTTGCCTATAAATCAAATGAGACTCCCTGTTTATAGATGACAAATTAATGTAAAAGTAGCCAGGGCAACTGTGAAGAGACTTTTCCCCTCAGCAGCATTCATCGCATCTTCTGTTTCTGTGAGGGTTAGCCACTAGGGATGAAGCTCCCAGTTAAGCTCCATTATGATTTACCCACTTGTGATGTTTTCAGCATTAGGGTCTTGCCATGACATTACAGTAGGCAGTGAAGAACAACGGAAATATCCTCTGTTGTTTTGGGAATCTCTGGAATCTCTGTGGTAAAGCTCTTAGAGAGGTATCCTATATCTGGCACCTCTCCCCAAGGGATTATTAGCAATTAGTTGTTGTTGGGGGGGGGCGTGATTTTCCTCAGGAATGTGGCTACTGCTCAATTGCTATTTCTCCCACACATGCTTGGGCAAGAACCCCAAGCAAACTCAGTGAGACAAATAGAAGCAGACATGAAAGTAGGAGGGGGCCTTGTTTCCATGAAGGATTCAGCAGGAGTGGGAGGGTAATGACAGAGATGAATGGTGTTGCTAAGAATGACTGTATTTCATTATACAAATGTATGAAACTGTCAAATAATTTTAAAGATGAAAACAGTCATACTATGACACACAAATAGCAAAGTAGATTGTGTTTGAAAGGGACGGAGGAGATTGGCTCAATGAGAAAAACTTGCTGCACAGGCATAAGGCAAAGAGGTCAGCTCCTACACACATAGAAAAGAATCTGGACGTGTCCACACATGAATCCAGGGTTGCCTCCTGCCCCACCTTGAGCATAGTCGTTTGTTGCTCAGTAGTGTCGTAGAGTTTTCATTGTCCATAAACTAAACTGATTGGACTTTTACATAGCGCCTACAATATGTCAGGCACTGTTCTAGGAGCTAGAGAAACATCATTAAATAAGACATGCATCTCTAACCACCCAGTGCTTGCAATTTATATATCTTGTAAACCTTCCTCAAAGATTCTGCTAAGTCCATCACTATTAGCAGAGAGTAACATTCATCCTTTGGTAATAAGAATATAATTTTTTTTGTGTTATGTAAGAGAAAAATCATCACCTACTGGAGTTAATAAATATTTGAAAGCCTTATTTATCATATTATTTGCATTTTTACCATTAAATGAGATACCAAGCTATCTTTTTAGTAATTGTTACAAAGAAATAAATCCGTTTCACTGAAGTAGGTTCACATCTGTTCCACACTACAAATTGTACATTTACTAAGTGCCCTTAGACAACTTACCTAATCATTATAAATTTAACTTTTCTTATTATGTGAGATAGGCAAAAAGTATCATTTTGAAAGTAATAGTAAAAAAAATAAAATATTTTAGTGCTTATTCCAGCAAATGTTATGCACCTAATCAATGATAATTATTACTGGCGAGCCTAACAGAATTGGGGAAATGCTTTGAATCAATGAATTTAAAAGACTATTGACTGGTTTATGAAGGATTCATCACATCTGACTGATGTTATAGACTGCTGAAAGACCCTCAATTATGTGATTATAATTATTTTAATAGTACCCCCAAATTGATCTGGACACATTGATCATGATAGTAAAATGACTTGATTTTTCAACCTTCCATGATGTATGACCCTCAGCTGACCGCTGAATTAGAAGCCACAGTGTTTTCTTTTTTTTTCCCATTCTTTTGTTTGGTGGTACCTTCCACCTCAACTCCATGTTTTTAATTTCTTTCAAGATGGCATGACACTTCATAGTGGAAAATGAGAAACTCACATGAGTAAATAGGAAAACAGTAATTTCATTTCTGGTTTATCACTCTTTATAATATGTTAGAATCTCCTGAATTTCTGTGATGATTTTGTTTTTAAGATTTTCTTTAGCATCTTCTTGAATTCCTCTATATTTCTATTTCTATAGAGACCAAGAATTATCTATCATCTATCTACAAATCATCTATCTATGTGAATCAATCACATATCTCTGTACTACCTACTTATTTATAACTCATCCGTCTGTCTTTCTTCTGTCTTTTATCCTCTGGATATTTATAGGCATCACATGGTCACTCCTTGTTAGTGTGCATTTTATTTTTTCAGTTTCCTCATAGGTAATTCACCTCATTGTTTGCTATATAGGATGACTTTTCTTCTTTTTTATCTCTTCTTAAAGAATATGATATACATTTTCTAATGTAAATTGTTTATTATTATAAGCCAAATGTGGTAGTAAATGCTTTTAGTCTCAACCCTTGGGAAACAGAAACAGGGGGATATCTGTGATTTTATGACTAGCCTGCTCTACAGAGTGAGACTTTGTTTCCAAATAAAGCTTAGTTATAAAGTTTATGGACAGGGATGTTAGATTAATAGTTTTAAAATATTAGTATTTTCCAATTGCATATATTATTTGTACAAGCTCATTTTTTAACAGTCTTTTCACACATACAGAAAATTTACAACCACCACAATCACTTCTATTGCCCTGTATTGTCCTTGCTTATTTTCTTTTTTTAATTTAAAAATTTTTACAATTTATTCATTATATATCCATTTGAAGCCCCCTCCCTCAATTTCTCCAAATCCCACCCTCCTTCCCTCTTCACCCCATCTTCTTCTCCTAGTCCACAGAAAGGGGGAGTTCTCCTCCTTTGCCATCTGCTCATAGCTAGTCAAGTATCATCAGGATGCCTGGATCCTCTTCCTCTGTGGCCTAGTAAGGCTGCATCTCCAGGGGGAAGTGATCGAAGAGCAGGCAACCGAGTTCATGACAGAGGCAGCCCCTGCTCCCCTTACTCAAGTACCCACATGCAGACTGAGCTGACAATCGCTACTCCTGAGCAGGGCTTCTGGGTCCTCTCGATGCATGGTCGTTGGTTGGTGCTTCACTTTCTTCAGGACCCCCTGGGCTCAGAATTATTAGCTCTTTTGGTCTCCTTGTGGGGCTCCTGTATCCTCCATGTCCCTCTATTCCCCTCCCCTTTTCTTCCATAAGACTCCCTGTGTTCTGCCCAAAATTTGGCTGTGAGTGTCAGCATCTGCTTTGATTCCCTGTTGGGTGGAGCTTTTCAGAGGACCTTCTAAAGTAGGCTCCCATCTTGTTTCCTTTCTTCTATCTCTCTGTTGTCTATTCTGTTTTCCATTCTGAATGAGATCTAAACGTCCTCCCTAGAGTTCTCCTTAGTGTTTAGGTTCTTTAGGTCTGTATTTAGTATAGCTATCCTATATCATATGGTTAATCCCTGTTTATAAGTGAGTGAATGTCATGCCTGTTTTTCTGTTTCTGGGTTACATCTCTCAGGATGATCTTTTCTAATTCCAACCATTTGCCTGCAACTTTCATGATTTCCTTGTTTTTAATAGCTGAGTAATATTCCATTGTGTAAATGTGCCACAATTTTTGTATCCATTCCTCCACTGAGGGGCATCTAGGTTGTTTCCAGATTCTGGGTATTACAAATAAAGCTGCTATGAACATAGTTGAACAAATGTCTTTATTAAATGATAGGGCATCTTTTTGATATATGCCCATGAGTGGTATAGCTGGATCTTGAGGTAGTGCTATTTCCAACTTTTTGAGAAAGTGCCAGATGTTTCCATTGTGGTTGTACAAGTTTGCACTCCTACTAGCAATGGTGCCATGTAGTTTCTTTTTAATTTCATGTTTTAAAAAAATCTATATTCAAATATTAATAAAATACACCATATTAATTTTTGGTGCATGGCTGTTTTAAAATGAATGTTATGGTCTGGCTATAATAACACCTTTTCCAAATCCAGTCATGTTTATGTACCTGAGCTGATCACACAGCTTAGTAATTTATATTTTGTTCCAATAAACATGGGCGTGCAGGTGTCTCTATTGTATACTGATTCTGATCCCAGAAAGTTGACTATCTACATGAAGAGAAATAAAACAACATCTCATTCTCTCACTCTGTACAAAACAGAATTGAAATTAAGTCATGGACCTTGAGGAAGAACTGAAACTTTGAAACTAATAGAGGAAAACACAGGGAAAATATTTCTGGACAAACATAAACAATACCTTTCTAAATAGGGCCCCTATATCTTTGGACAAAAAGCCAGAATTGAGAAATGAGACTGCCAATTTTTTTAAAGCTTTTGTACAACAAAGCTTACAATCAACAAAGTGAAGAGACCACCTATAGAATGGCAGAAAATCTTGACCAATTTTTCATATGATAAGGTACTAATATCTAGAATATATAAAAACTAAAAAAATAAGCAATATTAGGATGGATAATTAATGACCAACGGTCAAGTGAATGGAACAATTTTCAGAAGTAGAAGTGATAAATAAATTCCTGAAAATGTTCAATCACTTTTGCCATTGGGGAAATGTAAATGAGATTCCGCCTTAACCCAGCATGAATCCTACTACCAGGAAAACAAATAACCTCAAGGGGGTACAGACTCAAATAACCTCTATTAAACATTTATTCTCATTGGCCCTGACTATCATCATTACTTAATCTGCTCAGTGAAAAATAGTGCTTTTGTGCGGTTTACATCTTGCCTTGTAATGTCAATATATAGATATATGAGCTGCTTATGTGCCTCCCAGGGCCAAGGTGAAGACATGTTTACCACAACTAATTGCCCATTACAGGTAGCCACACTTTCAAAAATTAAAACCTCAACTCTTGAAGCCTTCTAGACACTGCTCTGAAACATTCAATGTAACTCTGAACTCTCGGCCATTTTTTAAGAAAAACATAGCTCCAAAAATTAAAATGCAAACAAACAAACAAAACCCAGTGATTATGACGTCCAGAGGACATGACAACGCTTTAAAAATGTAACAGTTTTTACTAACCTATAGGAAACATTCAAGTTATATGAGTTTTTAGTCCAGAGCACAGAATAGATTGTGGGAAGGTGAGTATTCATTTATTACTTCAAAAGTCACTATGATGTAACAGATCAAAGCATTCTTGCTAAACAATGAGAATATTTTATTGTTTTAATTAATTACAGTTTATTCACTTTGTATCCCAGCTGTAGCCTCCTTCCTCTTCCCCTCCCAAACTCACCCTCCTCCCTCATCTCCCCCCAAACTCCTCTCCAAGTCTACTGATAGGTGAGGTCCTCCTCCCCTTCCCTCTGACCCTAGCCTATCAGGTCTCATCAGGACTGGCTGCATTGTCTTCCTCCGTGGCCTGACACAGGTGAAGGTGTAGAAAGAGCCAGCCCATGAGTTTACGTGAGAGATAGTCCTTCTCCTGAGAAAACATACTTTTAAAGACCTGAAGTTCAAAAACAATCCTAAAGCATTGAATTTCTTCTTTAATACAGGTGAGTAAAAGTTATAGCCACAATATAATCTTTTTAATGAACAGCCTATGTGAAAGTTGTCTGTACAGTTTCAGGATCTCTGTTTTCCACAGTGACAAAACATAAACACACTGAAATTTATATATAAAGGGTATAAGTGATTTTTGTGGGTCCTTGTGGGTCGTGCAAATGTGTGTGTGTATGCACATATCCATGTGCACGATTGTGAAGGCCTAATTTGATTCTTGGGGTGTCGTTCTTTACAACTCTCCATTAAGTTTGGAGGCAGAGTCTCTCACTGAACCTGCAGCTCACCAGTTGGCTAGACTGGCTGGCCAATGAGCACTGTTGGTCTGCCTGCCGATCATTCCAGTGTCTGGATGTGTATACACTGTTATGCTGTTACAGCTGGCTGTGTATGTGGGTTCTGGGGCCTAAATTCAGTTCTGCAAGCTTGTATTACAAGAACTTTACCCACTAAGCAATCTTCCAAGTATAAATTCTGTGCAAACTCTAATCCAGGCTTTCTTTTTAATGATTGAAAATATGTGTAAGGTCATTGTTGGTGCTTCAATCTCAGCAGGCTGCTCCTGGCCCTGGTTAGTTGTCTCTGTTGGTCTTCTTGTGAAGCTCTTGTCACTTCCAGGTCCTTTTCTCCTTCTGCTTTGGACGTAGGCACCCTTCAAAGATGTAGCTGAAGAGAAGCTCAGGTCTTATGTGCGTTTCCTAGTAAGGGTAGCAGGGCCTCTCTCTGACATGACTTTTTTGCCAGCTTTTCAATTACTTTTCCTTGGAGAGACTGCCTTGCCAGGCCACAGAGGAAGAGGGCATGCTCAGCCCTGATGTAGCTTGATGAACTGAGGTGGATGGGAAAGGGGGCTTCCTTTTTCTGAGGGATAGGGGAGGGAAATGGGGAAGAGGGAAGGAAGGTGGTACAGGGAGATGAGGAGGCGTGGGGCTATGACCAGGAGGTAAAGTGAACAAACAAACAATATGTGTATAGGTACTTTGTCTATGTTTGTGTACCATGTATGTTCCTGTTACTTAGGGAGGCCAGAAAAAGATAGAGCCCCTTGAAACTGGAGTTTAAAGTTGGTTGTGAGCCATCACATTGTTCTCAGGTCCCGTGGAAGAACAGCACTCTACTATTATGACTTTTGATTGGCCTATGATGTCAGAAATAATTCTGATTGATTTCTTGTTAGTTACACTTCCCCTGTATTGAAGCCCAAGTCTCCAGCGGAGACTGTAACATGCAGAACTGAGCGTCTGAAAACTCCATCCTTAACGGCTGAGGAGGAGCAAAGGTGGCACAGAGTCTGGCTTGACCGATGGACAGATCTCTATAGTTAGGGAAATTATTCACCAGCTCCTCTTCCTACCAGTCCTCTTCTTATTTTTCCTTTTGGTTCTTTGTTCAGTATCAAATGAAAATGCCACTGCTAGAGAGGGCCTGCTCCATTTAGAGAATGTTTTTTATATAATAAAGAGAAATGTGGTGGCTTTCACTAGAGAGTTATTTGTGATCTTTTCTCCTGACTTCCCCTCTAGATATGAAATAAAATTAGAGTAATGGACATAATTAACTGAGTCTCATCTCAGAAGCATAATTTATTACCAGGTTGAAACCCCTTGAACTAGAATGCTAAGCGATTTGCCGTGATTATTACACGACACTTTCCTCACTTTTGCTGACCTAGTTTTCTGTCTAAAAAGAAGGGGAAAAAAACCCCTAAATTATAAAATAAAAATGAGCCATGCCTATTTTTCTGATCAAACTGGTTTTATCAGGCTATTTTTCAAACTACCTTAAAATGGTCAAATCCCAAACGCATCAACTATGTCAAAGTAATAAAGATGTTGCTACTATGGGACCTTCAAAGAGTATTAGAATGATGCAGGCAAGATGATTCCATGTGCTTGAGCAGGTACTAGGTTAGTGGTATAGCCAGCAATTTTCATTTCCAAGGAGGCTGTTTTTACATTGAGACATGAAATTCCAGAAAAATATTAATATGAAATTAATTCAAGAAATTCAGAACACTCACACCTTACTCATCTATACTGAGATAAATTTAAATAAAAGAATTGCAATTATTTCTATTACCATACATTACTCTCTCTCTCTCTCTCTCTCTCTCTCTCTAGGGGAGTGTGTGTGTGTGTGTGAGAGAGAGAGGGTGTGTGTGTGTGTGTGTGTGTGTGAGTGCGCGCGTGTGCGCATGCGTGCATATTGGAGGCAAGCTGTCAATGTCAGATGTCTCCACCAATTGTTCTACATCTTATTTTTGAGGAGAGCTTCTGACTGAATCAACAGCTTGTTATTTGGGCCAGACAGGGTGGTCAACAAGCCCCAGGAAGAATCATATATCTACCTTCCCTAGTGATGAGGTCACAAATATGTTCAGTAGTGCATGGCTTTTACATGGGTGTCACAAATCCAAGCTTGGGTCCTCATGAGTATGCAGCAAATACTTTACCCACTGACCCCTGAGGGGGGGGGGCAACTACTTAAGTGACAGTGCGAAATTAATATCTACAATCCAGGCCGCCTATAGGGAGAAATGGATGCTGATGTTCCAAAAATGTTTTCTATCCACACGGAGTTCAGGGAATCTTGTCATATGAGAATGACACAGGGAAATATGATGAATGCTTAATTCTAATGTCATACTTTATGTCTGTATGTCATCTGGACTGGAAATATGTCAGACTAAAAGTGACATTTCATGAAAGGTTTTGGTCATAGGGATGATATTAACAATTCTCAACTGAGAACATTCTTTTTCTGTTCAAATGTATTATGCCTGCCAATTTCTGCTCATTTGAGAAATAGACAAGTGTGGTTATTTTAATTTGCACAGTGTGAATATTTTGTATTCCATCTCAGCTATTACTTGCAAAATTCTTCAACTAAATGCTGAAAATTGAAGCCCCTCCTTCACCTTTGGCCCAATTATCTCTAGCTGTACAATAACTTGAACATATTGGCAAAAGTTTCTATGTAATTCTTCAGAGGTCGACTAAGACAGAAAAAAGTCACATGATAATGCCTTCAGATGTCTTTAAACATATTTTTCAATTGCTACTGAGTTTTTGCTCTTCTATTGAAAAGGAAAGGAGTATATAACTCAACAAATGCAGCTTTTATTTATTGTTTATCACAGAATGCAACATCCCGATGCTAGTTGGAAGGAAATGAGAGAAATGGATTTGCCACGTGTCTGAGTGTCTAAATGTGCTCGCAATTCTATTTCTTCCAGCTTTGCCCTACTTTGGAAGTGAAGATAATTCTCTGCTTAACTCTCCTCATTCAGATCAATAGTAAGCTGATAAGCAGATGGCTGAGAGGCACTGAATATGTGCCTGGCTGCTGACAATTTAAGATCTTCTCCTTCGTGACCGGCTGCATCAAACCATGCTAGGCATCTGATAGTCTCTGGCATATTGCATCTTTAGTACTAAAGTAAAATATTTATTTTGAGCCCCATGGAAAGCACAGAGTACATTGATGATCGAGTCTCCTAATAAACCATTTATGGATATTATTTTTATTTTCAAATGCTTTGCACCACAACCTGACCCTGATCCCCTTTCTGAGGGGTGCAGGAGTGATGTGCTAATGAGATGGGTTTTCTTTAAGGACAGAACTTCAATGTTTGTGTGTTTTCTTTGGTCATCTTTCAAAGTATATACTTCTCTAAAAAATTCTTCATGGTATTTGTGATTATTATATTAAGAATGCGCATGGGGTTGTTCTGCCTGTGTAGTGAGATTGTATTTTATTTCTCTGAAGTTTTTTTTAGATTGATTTATTTTGTTTTCTGTGTATGAGTACTTTTGAAGCATGTATTTGCGTGTACAATGTGTATGCACTGCTAGCAGAGGCCAGAGACCAGAAGGGGACATTAGATTTCCTGGATGAGGATTAACAGATGGTTGTCAGCCAACAAGTGTCTTCTAGGAACTCAATCTGGGTCCTCTGCAGGAGCAGCAAATGCTCTTTATGCATGAGCCATCTCTCCAGCCTCATATTATACTTATTATATTCCTTAGATACCATTCCATTTATTAATATACACAACAACATACATTCTTTATGCCTTATTTTATTATAAGTGTGCATATTGAACTGAAATATATATCTTGACAAAAAATGAACTATTATGTTGCCTGATTTTAATGGTCCAAATTTTAAAGATTTAACTTGAGAAACAGACTTACTTTGGAATGAAAATCTTGATAGTTGCAGAAAAAAAATAAACTGCACTTATTTCTTTGATTACCTATATGAACATTTGACTAAAAATATATTATTTTTCATGGCTATAGAGGAAGAAAATGCAGCCAGTCCTGATGAGAACTGATAGGCTAGGGTCAGATGGAAGGGGGAGGGAGGACCTCCCCTATCAGTGGACTGGGGAGTGGCATAGGGGGGGGGAAAGGGAGGGAGGGTGAGTTTGGGAGGGGATGAGGAAGGGGGCTAGAGCTGAGATACAAAGTGAATAAACTGTAATAAATTAAAAAATAAATTAATTTTTTTTTCTCAGCTGAAACTGCCTTTGGTGCATGTTTTAGTTACTTTTGTAATTGCTGTGAAAAATGCCTGGGGTTAACAATTTAAGGAATAAAGGAAAGATTTGGGCTCACATTTTCAAAATACAGTCTGTGAAAATGGGAAAAATTGTGGTGACCAAAGACTTGAAGCAGCTGATCACATTGCGTCCATAGTCAGCAGAGAGGGAGGGATGCTGGCTCTCAGCTCATGTTCCCTTTCACCTTCACTGTGTGTGTGTGTGTGTGTGTGTGTGTGTGTGTGTGTGTGTGTATGTACCACACTCATGTGTGTGTTTGTCTCTCTATCTGCCTCTCTCTTTGTCTCTCTCTCTCTCTCTCCCTCTTCTTCTCTTTCCAAAGCTTTTGTTTTATACTAAAGTGAAACAGAATAAAATGAGTGTGAATTTCTGGGAAATTTTTTTAAAACCCACAGGTCTTGAAATTTTTGCATGTTTTATTTCAATTGGAAGTAAAGTTTAAAATTATCATTCTATAACAGCAGCTTTTTTCCCCCAACACCACAGAAATATCCAGGTTCCGTGGAAAACTTTGCCCTGTGGTGTCTGAGCAGGACACACTGCTTTTTAAATTTTTGATTCTTTAATTTCTTATTGGTAAAATGTAGGTAGCTTTTATTTTCACTAGAAAAACAGACTAAGTAAAGGTTATTCAGTAATCTGTGTTTTCCCTTGGAAGTTGTCCAATAATGGCTACTTCTGTTGATATTTTATCATTTATTATTGATCATTTATATGCAAATATCTCCTTTGGGAATTGATACAAGCCATGCGAACAAATCACCCTAAGAGCCCCTATCAAAAGAAAATTCACTGGTCAAACAATATGTTATGGGAACCAAAACGGGCTTGGTGAATTATTCTTATTAAATAAGAGATGGTATAAGAGCAAATGAAATGGGTCATTTCATAATGAAAAACACAATACCTATCAAAAGATTTTTCCTAGAAACCATTTTCAAGTTAATCCTCCAGAGTATGCGACACGACACATGACACAACTTCATTAGTGACATGTGCTTCCTTTTCATGGGTTTCTAGGAATTGTTTCTAATAATCAGAACTCTTTCACAGGGTACCTGAAGAGGGTAGCAATTAGTTGACTGCATTCTCTCTATTTCAGAACGCTTCTTATTCAAAATAACGAAGGATTTGATTTCCCTGAAATGAACATCATGAAGTACTGACTTTGGTTTCAAGAATTTGGGTCATATCCACGAGTTTAAAAGGTTTGTTCAAACATCCTAGATCTAGTGTGTCTGAGTGAAGGTATTTGTGAGTTGAGGAGGGCACACCAAGTCCACAAACCCCCATTTGCTTTTACTGTCATATAAAGAAGGATACATTTCAGAGGGTGTTTGTTTTTTGTTTGTTTGTTTGTTGTTTTCTTTTAGACAGGTCTCCCATAGGCTAGGCTGGTAGCAAATTTCTTACGTACCAGGAATAAACTGGAGCTTTCTGATTTCTTCTACTTACCTCTGGAGTGCTGATATTAAGATGTGTACTACCGCATCTGGCTTAGGCAGTGCTGGGCTCAGTCTCGGGGCTTTGTGCCTCTTAGTTAAACATCTACCAGTGGAACTGAGTCCCAGCCGTGGCTTTGCTTTGATTCTACTCAAATTTATACGATGGTTTCCTTCTAGTTGTCAGTAAGCTATTTCAGACCAGGCTGTTGAACATGCTACACTGTAGTCACAGGAGCAATGGCAGGTGGAGAGTCATTCCTTAAAGGGGAGCATCGCCTCCCTTTTGTTCTTTCCCTGGAAGCATTTGCTTCCAGAATAGGTATGTGTATGCTGTTGTGTGTGTATATGATGTATATGTAAAATGTATGTGCTTTATATGTATAGTTATATGTGTATATTGGTGTATTTATATGTGAATATGGTAAGATATGATATATAAATTATAATAGGCTGTATTTTTTCTAGACATCAAAACAAATTCTCTTAACTGATTCTATATGATGCTCTGAAAACAGAGTTTGGTGTGGATATGGTTATACATGACCCATTAAGAGACTGACATTAAGATTCAGAAAAACTGACTCTTCTCCCAACATCCACCAGTTGTTTTTTTTTTAAGATTTATTTTTTCATTTTTTATAATTATTAATTACAATTTATTCACTTTGTATCCCCCCAGTAGCTCCCTTCC
The DNA here is from genome assembly GCF_907164565.1 of Psammomys obesus. Lineage (NCBI taxonomy): Eukaryota > Metazoa > Chordata > Mammalia > Rodentia > Muridae > Psammomys > Psammomys obesus. The sequence continues at coordinate 1,509,242 of NW_026592403.1, read as the reverse complement.
TCCTCCCCTCCCAATTCCACCTTTGCTCCCCCTTCTCCACCCATGTCCCTCCTCAAGTCCAGGGGAGGTCTTCCTCTCCTTCCTTCTAGTCTATTAGGTCTAGTCTATTAGGTCTCATCAGGAGTGGATGCATTGTCTTCCTCTGTGGACTAGTAAGGCTGCTCCACCCTCAGGGGGTGGTGATCAAGGAGCAGGACAATCAGTTCATGTCAGAGACAGTCCCTGTTCCCATTACTATTTAACCCACTTGGACATGGAACTGCCATGGGCTACATCTGTGCAGGGGTTCTAGATTATCTCCATGAATGGTCCTTGGTTGGAGTATCAGTTTCAGAAAAGACCCCTGAGCCCAGATATCTTGTTTCTGTTGCTCTCCTTGTGGAACTCCTGTCCTCTCCTGGTCTTATTATCTCCCCCTTCTTTCATAAAATTCCCTGCACTCTGTCAAAAGTTTGGCTATAAGTCTCAGCATCTGCTCTGATACCCTGCAGGGTAAAGCCTTTCAGAGGCCCTCTGTGATAGTTTCCTGTCTGGTTCCCTGTTTTCTCCCTCTTCTGATGTCCATCCTCTTTGCCTTTGTGAATGGGGATTGAGCATCTTAGCCAGAGTCCTCCTTCTTAATTAGTTTCTTTAGGTGTATAAATTTTAGTATGTTTATCCTATATTATATATCTAATATCCACTTATGAGTGAGTATATACCCTGTGAGTCTTTCTGCTTCTAAGATACCTCACATAGGATGATAAAGTATACAAACAAGGACATTTGCTCAACCATGCTTGTAGCAGCTTTATTTATAATAGCCAGAAGCTGGAAACAACACGGATGCTGCTCAGTTGAGGAATGGATACAGAAATTGTGGTATATATACACAATGAAATATTACTCAACAATAATAAACAAGGAAATCATGAAATTTGCAGGTAAATTGTGGGAACTGGAAAAGACCACCAGTTGTTAATAGCTCACAACCTAGGGATGGGACTTTGAGCCTACTTCTGGATGGTATAGAGGCATTGGTTAGGAAGCAGGAAAAATTGGAATACAGGGGTTGGGGTTTGACTTGGACTTGACCAAATGACCAAAGCACATTGTATACATGTACAAAAACAAAAACAAACAAACAAACAAACAAACAAAAAAACCCTGACGGGACAGGAGCTCCACAAGGAGAGCAACAGAACCAAAAAATCTGGGCTCAGGGATCTTTTCTGAGACTGATACTCCAACCAAGGACTATGCATGGAGATAACCTAGAACCCCTGCACTGATGTAGCCCATGGCAATTCAGTATCCTAGTGGGTTCCCTAGTAAGGGGAACAGGGACTGTCTCTGACATGAACTCAGTGGCTGGCTCTTTGCTCACCTTCTCCTGAGGGTGGAGCAGCCTTACCAGGTCACAGAGGAAGACCATGAAACCAGTCCTGATGAGACCTGATAGGCTAAGTCAGATGGAAGGAGAGGAGGACTTCCCCTATCAGTGGACTTGGGGAGGAGAAGAGGGAGAGAGGGTGGGGTTGGGAGGTAATGAGGGAGGGGCCTACAGCTGGGATACAAAGTGAATAAACTGTAATTAATATAAAAAGAAAAAAAAGAAGAAATACTAAACCAAAAGTATTCATTTCAACTCTTTTCTTTGGCCCAGTCACGTTTTTGTAGTACAGTGTTACACATACACTATACTGGATCAGTACTTCATTACATATTGATCAATAAATAAATCATTAAATACCAAAAAAATAAAAATCCACAAGGAAACATGGATTTTAGCATTGTAATTATTTCCTGTGTAAGTAAGGCCGGTAGACTGTTTGACCATCCCTGTTTACTTTCCCTGACACTTAAAAATTATCATAGCAGGTGATCCACTGAGTCTGATAAACTGTGGAGAGTGACTGTGTAACTGTAGCAAGCTGTGATGATTTCACCCTCTGTGCACTTCCTTAAATGGATCTGGGGACATAAGCTCTCTTCCCATGTGCAGCTTCTACACTGTCACACAGTCCCATCAGGGAAAATAGCCTTATTGCTTAACACCCTTGCTTGAAACCTTCATCTCCATTCCCACATAGTAGAGTTTAACAACCCTAAGGCTAAGGTTAATGCTAAGAATGTTGATCTTTCTTGTCCCACTTGATGTTATGATAAAAACAGAGATGAGAATAAAATAAATCATCATGTATGTAATCTCACAGGACTGAATTACAACAGCACAATAAGGAACAGACAAATACCCCCCCCACAAACAAAAAAATCTTCATTTCCCCCACTACCTGTTACAAAACAATTAATGTTTTATGTACAACTAAATGAGTCTTTAATGCTCTGTGTTCTCTCACTTGTAAGTCAAATCAGTTTTAATTTAATTATTCTTTTTTTTTTTCAGTTAATGAAAATGTTGAAGAATGACAGTGAATGAAAAGTCTCCCCTTCTCAGGCTGTGGGTGAATTTCTTACACTTTTCTGAAACTGACTATTCTTAGAAGACTCCTCCTTTCTGTTCCTATGACCTTTCAAAGTGCCATTATAGTCCCCCCAAAATGACCCCCCTTTTTTAGTGGCTCAAAAGCAAATAGTGACTTAGAGAACTTGGACTCAGAATTCCACTGTTTTCTTTTTGTCAACCTCTTGTTCTTTAAAAATAATAAGTTTTCACATCAGCCTTATTTTACTGACAGAATGTCACTGTGTTACTGTGTCACTGTGTCTCTGTGTTACTTTTGTCTTTCAACATGAATGTGTAGTTAATGAGGACATTAATCTTTGCATTAGTGTAGTCCTTTTAAAGAGGTTTGCAAAATTGCATGGAGCTACCACCTATAAAACAATTAAGCACAAAGCCTTCTCTCCCTCCCCCACTGTGCAGAAAATATTAAGGAATGTTAAGAGTGAATTAGCCCTTGAGCTCCTTTGCCTCTTCAGAGAGGACAAATTTGCAGGACAAAAATATTGTCACTGAAAAGTGTCTCAATACAAAAACCTCACCATCTTCCACATGGTGTCTCCTCTTATCACTTCTGCACAGACCTTGAGACTTGAAAGGGTTTAGAAATTTGCTTAACTTCCCATTTCCTGACATAATGAGGAAATCAATGTGTCTCGCCTTTTGAAATGCTTGTGAGTCCAGAATAATTCAACAGGGGTGTGCGATGATAAGCAGAAAGAAAACTGCAGGGGTTTGCTCGTCAACCCCCATCAGTGATAACTGACAGATAAGGCGATGCTAAAGCTTTATGGGAGGGACACCCATATTCTGCATCTGAAGGAACACACTGCAGCGTTTTGTTAAGGGCTCCTTTTTTCAATTGTGAATGATATTCCAGAGAACACACAAGAATTGCTCCAATTCAGCCAGGACTTTGAGAGTGAGAGGAGAACCAGATGTGCTTCAGTAAAACAGTCAGCCTCTTTGAAGTTTATACCATCGGTTACATACATAACTATTCTAAGGACAAGAGTTGTCTGTTGGTGGAAAATCAATGGGCCTGTGAGCACAGTTATCACATGTATACTCTTGCTTTGTATCTTGCTTTGTGGGTTGGATGAGTCCTGGAGATCCATAGTGTTCCATCAGGATGACTGTGACATGAATACAAATGTTTGTTTGTTTTTTTTTCGGGGGGGGGTCTTAAGGCCACAAAGCATATTTCAGTGCAACATGGGGCAGAACAAACTCAATTCAATGATACTAACCCATTACTGAGTTTTTAAAATATTTATGTGCAGATACGTCTGTCCTCTCGTCATTGGTTTTCAGGTAGCATGGCAAGTTGCTCTGATGCCTTCTTACAATATTCTCCCTTAGAACTCAAATTATATTTTGGATGGCATGATATCATTTTATAAAACAATCTTCCTGTTCCCTTTGCCATGGGAGAGATGGTGAACAAAGGAATATAGGCAGAGTAAGCTCTCCATGGGAGGGGTATATAAAAATAATTGGATTATATCAACCTAATCATGGAAATCATCAGCTGGATCAAGCCCTTTTTGAAAGAAATTTAAAAGTTGTGTGGGCCAAGTGCACACATAGCCTGAGACCTGAACCTGTCCTCTGCATACTAAGGCGAGGATGCAGTTGATATCCATCAAGAGGGTAAAGGTCTTGGTCTTATAGTCTTATAATCATAAGGAATTGATTTTGACAATATGCAGGTGATTGTGAATGAGCCTCCATTTCTAAGAGAAGAATCATGGCATAAAAGACACCATTAATCATGAACACCTAAGAAAATGTAATTCCTAAACTCTTGATCTACAGATAATTAAATATAATAATTTTTACATTTCAGTGGTTATGGTAGCTTACTAAACAGCTATTGAAAGTTAACATAAGAGCATGGAATTATCTTCTACACTTAAGGGAATGCCCTAATGAGATAACAGAAAACAGGGTAGATAATAAAAATACTCATGTTGCTTGTCAGTTGGTGAGGGCTTATCCACCCTGAATCCAATGAAGCAATAAAACATGCATCAATTCAAGTGGGATACAAAAAATTTAAACAATCATTACTTCATCTCATGAACTGATAAATTATACACTTTTTTATTTTTTGTTTTTATTTTCATTAATTACAGTTTATTCACTTTGTATCCGCCCTGTACTTCCCTCCTCCTCCCCTCACAATCCCACCTTCCCTCTTTCCCACCCTTATCTCTTTCCCAGTCCAATGAAAAGGGAGGTCCTCCTCTCTTTTTTCCTCTGATTTTAGTCTATCAGGTCTCATCAGGAGTGGCTGAATTGTCTTCTTCTGTGGCCTGGTAATGCTGCTCCCCCATCGTGGGGAGGTGATCAAAGAGCAGGCCAATCAGTTCATATCAGAGACAGTCCCTGTTCCCATTACTATGGAAGCCACTTGGTTACTGAACTACCATAGGCTCCCTCTGTTCAAAGGTTCCAGGCCATCTCTGTGAGTGGTCTTTGGCTGGAGTATAGGTTTCAAAAAAGACTGCTGTGCCTAAAATGGGGTACAGAGCTAAACAGATAATTCTCTGTAGAGGAACATGGAATGGCAGAGAAACACTTAAAGAAATTGTCAGCGCCCTTAGTCATCAGGGAAATGCAAATCAAAACAACTCTGAGATTTCACTTTACACCCATCAGAATGGCTAAGATGAATAACTCAAGTGACAACACATGCTGGAAAGGCTGTGGAGAAAGAGGAACCCTCCTCCACTGCTGGTGGGAATGTAAACTTATACAACCACTTTGGAAATCAATCTGGTGTTTTTTCAGACAATTAGGAATAGTACTTCCTCAAGATCCAGCCATACCACTCCTAGGCATATATCCAAAAGTTGCACAAGTATACAACAAGGACATCTGCTCAACCATGTTTGTAGCAGCTTTATTCATAATAACCAGAAGCTGGAAACAGCCCAGATGCCCCTCAGTTGAAGAATTGAGGAATGGATACAGAAATTGTGGTACATCTACACTTTCGTATTTATGTTGAGATTTTTGAGGGAGAAAAATATTGTATTAATTTTTTTTTGTAATGAAATAAAAATAAAGCTTTCATTCATTTTTACTCAGAGTTCAGGTCAGCTCTGAATACTGGGGGACAGTTTCAATTTGAGTCAATTTTCTTGGATGGACTTCCCGTTCATTATCTATCTAATCTCTCTCAATATCTTCCTGCAGAGCCCAGTTTGGCTTTAATTTGGGAATATTCTCCTTTAGGTTTCAGAGTTATCAGCTATTCAGGTATACAATCTCAAACTCAGAGTTTTTAAATATCTGTTGAGTGTAATGATTATCTGTCATCCAGGCTAAGGAAATCTGAGGAAACCCGATGTGCTTCCAAAACAATTGATGAAAAGACCTTGCCACATTTGTAGAGATCCTGGAAGTTTTCTTTTTTTTTTTTCACTTTTTTTAAAGATATAAAGTGGTGGTATAATTTAATTTTGATAAAGTACTTTTTCATGCATCCATCTGTTAAGCTTGCATAGCTTTTTATTATTATTTTTAATTAATTATTTTTATTAATTACAATTTATTCATTTTGTTTCCCAGCTGTAACCCCTTCTCTTGTCTCCTCCCAATCCCCACCCTTCCTCCTTCTTCTCCCATGCCCCTCTTCCAGTCCACTGATAGGGGAAGTCCTCCTCCCTTTCTATCTTACCCTAGCCTATCAGGTCTCATCAGGACTGGATGTATTGTCTTCCTCTGTGGACTGGTAAGGCTGCTCTCTCATCAGGAGGAGGTGATTAAAGAGCCAGCCACTGAGTTCATGTCAGATACAGTCCCTATTCCCTTTACTAGGGTACCCACTTGGACACTGAGTTGCCATGGGCTACCTCTGTGCAGGGGTTCTAGGTTATCTCCATGAATGGTCCTTGGTTGGAGTATCAGTCTCAGAAATGACCCCTGAGCCAAGATTTTTTGGTTTTGTTGTTCTCCTTGTGAAGCTACTAACCCTTCCAGGTCTTTCATCTCCCCTTCTTTCATAAGATTCCCTACACTCTGCCTAAAGTTTGAGTCTTAGCATCTGCTTTGATATATTGTTTTCACAGGTCCTCTGTGATAGGCTCCTGTCCTGTTCCCTGTTTCTTCCCTCTTCCTATGTCCATCCCATTTGCCTTTCTGAATGAGGATTGATCATCTTACCCAAGGTCCTCCTTCTTGCGTAGCTTCTTAAGGTGTATAGATTTTAGTATGTTTATCCTATATTATGTTTCTAATATTCACTTATATGTGAGTATATCATGGAAGCCTGCTAAACTCACCATTCCTAGTTGCTATACTAAAAGGATCCTCTTGGAACCACTGCCTAAAGCCTGGATGCTGAAAACTGTCCAGCTTTTTCTTAATTTTTCCAGTGACATTTATCTTGGAAGTTAAATGTTTTTGAAGCAGGCATCATTTATGTTTCTATTCTTTACTATCTTTGTCCACCTTGAGAGAAAGTGGCTGTCAGCTGAGTGGTTCTACTGTCGCTCTATCATTATTAACGGTTTTTGCTCGTGAAATTGAGATATTAAGCCATTATATTAGGAATGAAGGGTAGGATTGAAGGTGTCCGTGAGGAGATCTGAGGAGGAAGTAAAATGAGTATCTGCTTTATTAGAGGATGTGGGAGGCAGGGCTGTACAATGGACTTCTGTAAGTAATTGGGAGACAGATGACTTACTTAATATGGTCACTTGCTTGCCAAAGACTCAGGAAATTAGTGCTGTGCAGTCAGTACTTCTTTAAGAAAGTAGTCGTTTTATAATTTTAACTTACTTGCTAAGTTTTGAATTGGTGTTCCTTCAGAAGAGTCGTGCATAAAGTATCGAAAGAAAGTATACTTTGAAAAAAGGAAAAAAAATGAAATAGAAGCATTTCCAACCAGAGTGTCTCAAGGATCATATTCTAAAATGCCCATGCATTTTGACAAAGAAAATTAAATTGCATTTTCTTGTACAGATAAATTCTTTGTGGGTACTGACAATTTTGTAATTAAAAAGATTCCTGAGATCATGTATTGCAAAGTGCAACTTTAAGTTACTTATTTGTTTTCTTTTTAATTTTTTATTTTATTTATATTAATTGCAGTTTATTCACTTTGTATCCCTGCTGTAGCCCCATTTCCCATCCCCTCCCAATCCCATTCTCCCTCTCTCTTCTTCTCCTATACTTCTTTCCCAGTCCAATGTCAGTTCTCATGAGTTCTGGCTTCTTTGTCTTCCTCTGGGGAGTGGTAAGGCTGTTTCTCCCTCAGATGAAGGAGATCAAAGAGCCAGCCCATGAGTTCATGTCAGAGACAGTCCCTGTACCTATTATTGAAGAACCCTCTTGGACACTGAGCTGCCATGGGCTACTCCAGTGCAGGGGTTCTAAGTTAGCTCCATGCATGGTTCTTGTTTGGAGTATCAGTCTCAGAAAAAAAAAAAAAACCCTGTACCCAGATTTTCATGCAGACCCTAAGAGAACACAGATGTCAGCCCAGGTTACTTCTTTTCTTAATTGTGACCTTATAAATATTCTAATATTTATTTTAAGAAGTAAAATGACTGAGGTGGTATTGGGAGAGGATAAGGGTGGGGTCACAGCTAGGTTACAAAGTGAATAAACTGTAATAAATAAAAAAGTTGTATTAAAAAAGAAGTAAAATGAGAACATATTTTCCCAAAAATTCAAGCTGAGACAGAATTGCCAACGTACTGAAATCACTAAAGGCTAAAATAGACGGACAGGTATATGGGTACAGGTTATAGACATCAGAAAAGCAGTTATGATAATTCTTTCTGCAGTAGCTTTTGAACTAGTTAGAATTCATAAGCAAAATAATAGACTGAATATCAACCAGAGGGTAAGACTCACTGTTGAATAGCTGTTTTCACTTTGGAAATGAAAAGCAGGAAATTGAGTACTTCTTGTGTACACAATATTTTCGGTGGCATTGTTACTAAAACAATCTCAAGTAAGAAAAGAAAAAGTAACAAACAATAACATTTAAAATTTTTGCTAATAGTATTGTCCTTATGAGTATACCGTGTTCTGTTCTGTCTATTCCTCTCATCTTAATCTGAAGAATAAGAACAATTTGATGTTTCTAACTTTAAGCTTGGTCTGTATAAGATTATTTCCTTATTGTTATTTGTGACATTGGACAGAGCTGATGGTGATAGAAGGTGATAGAAAGTAAATCATTAGTAGAGAAGAAAAAATAACAGGGAATGATAAAGTGTATTCAGGGACTCACTCAATGATAGAAAATTATCACTCTTTGTGTTTATTTTACTATGGACTATTCTGTTTTCTGTTATATGGACCCAGGTAAGAATTATTCACTTATCTATCTATCTATCTATCTATCTATCTATCTATCTATCTATCTATCTATC
>NW_026592403.1:1479337-1500394 GCF_907164565.1 Psammomys obesus | reverse complement strand
ATCTATCTATCTATCTATCTATCTATCTATCTATCTATCTATCTATCATCTATCTATCTATTATTTTTTAATTTTTTTAATTTATTTTTATTATTAGTTACACTTTATTAACTCTGTATATCAGCTGTATCCAACTCCCTCATTCCCTCCTAATCCCACCCTCCCTCCCTCATCTCCTCCCTGCCCCTTTCCAAGTCCACTGATAGGGGAGGACCTCCTCTCCTTTCATCTGACCCTGTTTTATCAGGTGTCTTCAGGCCTGGCTGCAAAGTCCTCCTCTGTGGCCTAGCAGGACTGCTCCTCCCTTGGGGGGTGGGGAGGTCAAACAGCCTGTCATTGAGTTCCTGTCAGAAATAGTCCCTGTTCCCCTTACTATGGGAAAGCAATTGGTTACTGAGCTACCATGGGATACATAAAAGCAGAGGTTCTAGGTTATATCCATACGTGGTCCTTGGTGGAGTGTCAGACTCAGAAAAGACCCCTGTGCCCAGATATATTTGGTCCTTGTGGTGCTTCTATCCTTTTCACGTCATACTAACTCTCTCTTTTTTCATATGATTGCCTGCACTCTGTGAAAGTTTGGTTATGAGTTTTAATATCGGCTTTGAAACACTGCTAGGTAGAGTCTTTCAGCAGCCCTCTGCGGTAGGCTCTTGTCCTGTTACTTGTTTTCTCCTATATCCAATGCACCTCCCATTTGTCTTTCTAAGTAAGGATTGATCATCTTACCCCGGGTCCTCTTTCTTGTTTATCTTCTTTAGGTGTACAGACTTCATTATGCTTATCATATCTTATAGGTCTATATAAGCGAGTATATACCATGTTTGTCTTTCTCCTTCTGGGATACTTCACTCAGAGTGATCTTTTCTAGATCCCACACAATGTAATACTACTCAGCAATCAATAAGGAAGAATTATTAATAGCAAGGTGTAAGATTATTTAGGTGCCAAAGAAAGTACTAGAAAAGCTCAATAGACTGCACTATGCTGCTTCTTATGCTTCTATATGGTCCAGGAGCCAATCCAGAACTATATTTAAAAGAGAGAGGGGCATATGGGTGGGATAGTGGGAAGAAAAGGGAAGGGGCCCCAGCTGGGGTACAAATTGAATAAATTGTGGAAAATGATAATAATAATATAAAAAGAGGGCAAGGAAAAACTGGATGTCAGCACAGTGATTTGAACTACACACAGTGAATTCCATAACCAATCATCACCACAAAACAGGAAACAACCTTGAAACCTGCCACAGAGGGCCTCTGAAAGCCTCTGCAGTATAGACTGTCAAAGCAGATGCTGAGCCTGATGGCCAACTGATGGGAAGAGTAAATGGAATTTTATGTAAGAAGTGGGAAATAGTAAAAGCTGGAGGGGACGGGAACTCCACAAGCAGAGCAACAGAACAAGATAATTTGAACACAGGGAACTTCCCAGAGATTCATACTCCAACCAAGGACTATTCATGGAGATAACCTAGAACCCCTGCACAGATGTAGCCCATGGCAGTTCAGTGTCCAAGTGGGTTACATAGTAATGGAAAGAGGGACTGCCTCTGACATAATCTGATTGTCGTACTCTTTGATCACCTCCCCCTGAGGGGGGAGCAGCCCTACCAGGCCACAGTAGAGGACAATGCAGCCACTTTTGATGAGAACTGATAGACTAAGATCAGAAAGGAGAGGAGAACCTCCCCTATCAGTGGACTTGGGGAGTGGCATGCATGTAGAAAGGGGAGGGAGGGTGGGATCAGGAGGGGAGGAGGGAGGGACTTATGGGGGGATACAAAATGAATAAAGTGTAATTAATAAAAAATTTAAAAACACCTTAAATTCCATTAAAAAAACAAACAAACAAACAAACAAACAAACACCAGGGTGTTCTGGCATGTTTAAGGACATCTCATGGCACCAGGTCATTTCCAAACCTTTTCAGCTCACAATTAAGTGTAACTACTTCCTTCTTAAACTGTGGGTTAGAAATTTGCGCAAGCTTACCATTTTCCCACTCTGTGTTCAATAAAACTCAGTTATGCTAACCTGAAGACTACTTCTTATACTTGATAATTTTTTTTTTGTAGTATAGCTCTTTTCTTCTAAATGTATAGGGAATAAAAGATGCTGCTTGTAATTCTTTTCTCTATAGCTCCAAAGAACTTTTCATCTTTCAGAGATTTCCATATACATTCTGGGTGAGCACTGATTTCCAGATCAAGTATCTTCTAAATGCTTCTGCTTATATATTCAGTTCCATTTTTACACCTCATTTTTTATCTTTTTTGTATTATCCAAGTGAAAAGTTTATTTTTTTATTTTTAACTATACTTTATTTACTGTCCATCCCCCCTCTAGTTCCCTCCCTTCTCCTCTCCCAATCCTTCCCTTTCTCCTCCTTCTCCACACACTCCCCTCCCCAAGTCCACTGGTAGGGGAGGGTTTCTTTTTCTTCCTTCTGATCCTAGTCTGTTAGGTCTCATCAGGAGTGGCTGCATTGTCTTCCTCTGTGGCCTGGTAAGGCTGCTCCTCCCTCAGGGGGAGGTGATTAAAGAGCAGGCCAATCAGTTCATGTCAGAAGCAGTCCCTGTTCCCATTACTATGGAACCCACTTGGACACTGAACTGCCATGGGTTACATCTGTGCAGGGGTTCTAGGTTATCTCCATGCATGGTACTTGGTTGGAGTATGAGTCTCAGGAAAGACCCCTGTGCTCAAATTTTTTGGTTCTGTTGCTCTCCTTGTGGACCTCCTGTCCTCTCCTGTCCTCTTACTATTATTTCCCACTTCTTTCATAAGATCCCTGCATTCTGCCCAAAGTTTGGACATAAGTCTCAACATCTGCTTTGATAGTCTGCAGGGCAGAGTCTTTCAGAAGCCCTGTGTGGGAGGCTCCTAACTTCTTTCCTCTTTTCTTCTTCTTCTGGTGTCCATCCTCTTTGCCTTTCAGAGTGGGGTTTGAGCATTTTAGCCAAAGTCCTTCCTCTTGATTAGTTTCTTTAGGTGTACAGATTTTAGTTGGTTTATCCTATACTATATGTCTATATGAGTGAGTGTGTGTCTTTCTGCTTCTGGGACAGCTTACTCAGGATGATCCTTTCCAGGTCCCACCATTTACCTGCAAATTTCATTATTTCCTTGTTTTTCATTGCTGAGCAATATTCCATTGTGTAGATGCACCACAATTTCTGCATCCATTCTTCAGTTGAGGGGCATCTGGGCTGTTTCCAGGGTCTGGCTATTACAAATAAAGCTTCTATAAACATGGTTGAGCAAATGTCCTTATTGTGTACTTGAGCCTCTTTTGGATATATGCCTAGGAATGGTATAGCTGGATCTTGAGGAAGCACTATTAACAATTGTCTGAGAAAGCACCAGATTGATTTCCAGAGTGGTTGTACAAGTTTGCATTGCCCCAGCAGTGGAGGAGGGTTCCCCTTTCTCCACAACCTCTCCAGCATGTGTTGTCACTTGAGTTTTTGATCTTGGCCATTCTGATGAGTGTAAGGTGAAATCTCAGGGTTGTTTTGATTTGCATTTCCCTAATGGCTAATGACGTTGAGCATTTCTTTAAGTGTTTCTCTGTCATTTGATATTCCTCTATCGATAATTCTCTGTTTAGCTCTGTTCCCCATTTTTTAATTGGATTACTTGATTTGTTGCTTTTCAACTTCTTTAGTTCTTTATATATACTGGATATCAGGCCTCTGTTAGATAGAGGGTTGGTGAAGATTCTTTCCCTTTATATCTCCCTTTTACATACTCTAGAAATTAAGAGAATGTTACTTCAATATGACTCTGGAGGTTATGTTCATTGTCTGATTTTACCATGGTGTTTTTTTTCTTTTTTTAATTTTATTTCCTTTTACAAAATCATATTCGGGATGAACATAAGCACCCTTACATAAACCCCCAAGTCTACTACAACTTCAGTGGTCTGCTGTAGCTGTTTAGGAAGCACCCCTCATATAAGCGTCCAAATCTGCGAGATCATCAGTGCTGTGATGGGGCTGTTTAGGACACCTGACCTTTGACAGAGTGGAGCATCATAACTGGAGTCACTGAGCCTTAGTATCTTGGAGCCTGAATAGGTGAAGCCATGAGGCATCAATTTCTCCCTCCCAACTTCTTGGCAAATTGTTGGTTAGCAAAGGAATTGTGCCAGCCATTGAGGGTTATTACACTTGGGTTTTAGCCTTATTTTGTCAGCTGAGAACCTCCTGTGCAGTGCTGATGTTAAACTGAAATTGATTCCTGTCTCGCTGTGTTGGTGTATTAGTCAACATTTAAAAATGAATACCTCCATTTATTGTATTGGATATGGGGAGTCGGGTAAACTGTGGAGGTCGAAGGACAGTACACTGAAGCCTCGTGCAAGCTCATGTACCCGCACAGCCATTGTTCTGGCTCAGTTCTTTCAGTCTTAGCAATATTTTTTCATTTTCCCTTTGGCTTGAACACAAGTAGATTCCCAGCTTTAAATCATTTTATCTATGTTCTGGGCTGTTTTGTTGTGACACATGTGAGTTGAAGCAAATACCTCTATCAATTTTTAAATTTCTAATTAAAAAATTCTAATTGTTAAGAAAAAGAAGTTTGCACAAGCCAACATTTTTTGTTTTGTTTTGTTTTGTTTTTTTACTGTCCCAAATTCATTTCTCCAGAGAAAGCTGATCTTGATTACCAAAAAATAAAAAATATTATAAGCATTTCTTGAAAAGTCATCCCTCCAGAAAAACTCTACTTTGGTCCCATTGAAAATATGAAAGAAGGGGAGTTAGTATGATATGGAAAGGATAGGAGCTCTACAAGGACCAAATATATCCGGGCACAGGGTCTTTTCTGAGACTGACACTCAACCAAGGACCATCTATGGATATAACCTAGAACTTCTGCTGAGATGTGGCCCGTGGTAGCTCAGTAACCAAGTAGTTTTCCAAAGTAAGGGGAACAAGGACTATTTCTAACAGGATCTCAAGGGCAGGCTCTTTGACCTCCCCACCCTCCCAGGGGAGGAGCAGTCCTGTTAGGCCACAGAGGAGGACTTTGCAGCCAGCCCTGAAGATACCTGATAAAACAGAGTCAAATGAAAGGGGAGGAGGTCCTCCCCTATCAGTGGACTTGGAAAGGGACAGGGAGGAGACCAGGGAGGGAGTGTGGGGTTGGGGAGGGAATGAGGGAGCGGGATACAGCTGGGACACAGAGTTAACAAAATGTAACTAATAAGAAAAATAAAATTTAAAAAAAATATCCAATATTTATGGGATTATTCAACTAACTTTCAAATTTTTCTGAGGCTCTCCCATTTTTCCACTTGGTACTGCAAAGAATACCTATAATGTTTCTCGATGCATTAGATTAAGATAAGAAGCAGAGTGGCTCTGTCATGAACAAATTGAAAAATAGTTTGTCATATGTATGTAAATATGAAGAGGTCTCAACAACATAAAAAATTTCTAATATGTAAACATGAAGAGAGGTCTCAACAACATAACAACATAACAATCAGCACCGGGTAAGGTTAGGGTAACATATAAAAAAAGAAGCCTTTAAAACATGCAAAGATCATTGTAGGTTATTATTTACAACAGAGGAAATATGTTAATTTTTAATCCAGATGCAAGATACTTTGTTTATGTTTTTTTGATAAATAAAAGTTTTCAATTTGAGTGTCTTTGAGCACCTGAAAAGCTTTCTTTGAAGTTTTTACTCAGTCTGTTGACCATACCACTTCAGAGCTCCCAAATTTTCCACTTTGAGACTGATTTCTCTGGCTTTTGCTTCTTTGGATCCTGCTTGTAATGTCTTTCTTTACCAAATATGTGTGTGTGTGTGTGTGTGTGTGTGTGTGTCTGTGTGTGTGTGTGTGTGTGTTGTGTGTTTACAAGTGAGTATGTGTGAGATTTTCATCCATTTTGAATTGCATTTTGAATTCCATTTGAATTGCATTTTGTCAGTGTAAGCACATGTTTCTCTAAAGTATTTTTTTTGTTCCTATTAGTATAAAATGAAGTCTTTCAGAATAAGGTCCTAAATTGTGGCCAAGAGATAGTTAAATTGTGAAGTATTGCCTTCCAAACAAAAGGAGCTGTATTTGATCCCTAGATACTATGTAAAGAAATTTATATGAAGTAGAATTTTTTAGTCCCACCATTGGGAGCTAGAAAGAGGTGGATACCTGGGATTTTCTCTTCATCCAGTATTTCTTGGCAAGTTCTAAGCCAAAAGAAGACCATATCTTTAAAAAAAGGTGAGTGGGGCATGAACAAAGACACCCATGGGTATCCTCTGCCTTCTATATGCACCTACACACAAAATGTGTATAAATATGTGTGTACATGTATACATACATACACACATACACAGCAAGATAGAAAATGATTATTAATAATTTTTTTAATTATGTTTTAATTTCTTAATATTTTTGGAGGGGACATGCCACAGCATGTTTATGGAAGTCAGTTCTCTCCTTCTAGCATATGGTTCTGGGGTTATCAGCCTTGGCAGGCAAGTACACTCACTCCTTTAGTAATTCTTTGTTTTATCTTCTACAATGTTTATCTATAAGAGTTCAAAATTATTACCTGCTTCCTTTATTTGTGGGATATTCAGAAGTAAAATTCATGTCCCACTGCTCCTGAGAAAATTCTGGAAATAAAACGTTTAGGAATTTGAACAGGAACTATAGGGGTAAACTTCACTAATACAATACCAGAGATGGAAGAAAGAATTTCAAGCACTGCAGACATGTGAGAAGAAATGGATACATCTGTCGAAGAACATATTAAATCTAAAAGATTCATGACACAAAACATTCAGGAAACATGGGACACCATGAAAAGACCAAACCTAAAAATAATAGAAACAGAGGAAGGAGAAGAAACTCAGTTCAAAGGCCCAGAGAATATTTTCAACAAAATGATGGAAAAAAAATCGAGTATAAAGGAGATGCCTATAAACATACAAAAGTATATGGAACAGCAAATATATTATATCAGAAATAAAAGTCTCTTCTCCTTTAATATTTCAAACATTACCATCCAGTAGTGGCACACATATATATTCCCAGAGCTTCGGAGGCAGAGACAGGAAGATCTCTGAGTTAGAGGCCAGCATGGTCTATATAGTGTGTTCCAGGTCAGCCAGGGCTACACAGAGAAACCCTATCATAAAAACAGCAACACTAAATTTACAAACAAAGAAAGAATATTAAAAGCTGCAAGGGGAATAGAACAAGTAACATAAAGGCAGACCTATTAAGTTACACTTGACTTCTCAGTGGAGACTCTAAAAGATATAAGGGCTCAGAAAGTGCTGCAGACTTTAAGATACTAGAGATTACAGCCCAGATTACTGTACCCAGGAATACTTTCAATTACCATAGTTGGCGAAATAACATATTCTGGGATAAAGTCAAATTTAAACAATATCTATCTACAAATTCAAACCTACAAAAGGTGCTAAAAGGATACTCCAACCTAAGGCAATTAAGGAAACTCATGAAAACACAGAAAATAAAAATCTCAGAGCAGAAAAATCAAAAGAAGGGAAACACACACACACACACACACACACACACACACACACACTCACACATACACCACGACCACCACCACCAAAAACAACAAAATAACAGGAATTAACAAGCTCTGGTAATTGAAATCTCTAAATATCAATGATCTCAATTACCCAACAAAAGGAAACAGCCTACCAGAACAGATAAGAAAACATGATCCATTCTTCTGCTACATTCAAGAAACAAACCTTAAAAGCAAGGATAAATATTACCTCAGAGTAAAGAGTTAAAAAAAGATAGTCCAATCAAACAGACCTTGTTTCCAGGAAACAAGCTGGGATAGTGATTCTAATATCTAAGGACCAAATATACCCGGGCACAGGGTTTTTTCTGAGACTGACACTCAACCAAGGACCATCTATGGATATAACCTAGAACTTCTGCTGAGATGTGGCCCGTGGTAGCTCAGTAACCAAGTAGTTTTCCAAAGTAAGGGGAACACGGACTATTTCTAACAGGATCTCAAGGGCAGGCTGTTTGACCCCCCCCCCCCCCCCGGGGAGGAGCAGTCTGTTAGGCTACAGAGGAGGACTTTGCAGCCAGCCCTGAAGGTATCTGATAAAACAGGGTCAAATGAAAGGGGAGGAGGTCCTCCCCTATCAGTAGACTTGGAAAGGGGCAGGGAGGAGACCAGGGAGGGAGTGTGGGGTTGGGGAGGGAATGAGGGAGCAGGATACAGCTGGGACACAGAGTTAACAAAATGTAACTAAAAAGAAAAATAAAATTAAAAAAAAAAGAAAAAAAATAGAACACGTAATTAAAAAAAAAAAAAGAAAAGAAAGAAATAGACTTCAAACCCAGTCTAACCAAAAGAGATGGAGAAGGACGCTATATACCCAACAAAGGAAAAACCCACCTAGATAACCTTTCAGTTATTAACATCTATGCCCAAACACAGGGTAACCGCAATTCTAAAAGAAACACCACTACAGCTTGAATCACATATTGACCCTTACACACTGATAGTTGAAGGCTTCAATACCGAACTCTCACCAATAGACAGGTCAATCCAAAAAAATACTAAACATAAAAATAATGGCGTTAACAGATGTTATAAACCAAATGGATCTAACAGATATTTACAGAACATTTTACCCAAACAAAAAAGAATTTACTTTCTTCTCTGCATCTTACAGAACTTTCTCCAAAATTGAACACATGCTCAAACACAAAGAAAGTTTCCACTGATACAAGAAAATTGAAGTAACTCTCTGAATCCTATCAGACCACAATGGATCAATGCAGAAATAATGGAAGCTTACAAAATTACGGAAACTGAACAACTCTCTACTGTATGAAAAATAGGTCAAGATAGGAATAAAGAAAGAAATTAGAAGCTTTCAGGAATTCCATGACAATGAATACACAGCATACTCAGTCTTATAGGAAATAATGAAACCAGTGCTGAGACAAAAGTTTATAGGACTAAGTACCTACATAAAAAAAAACAAAACAAAACAAAATTGGAATTGTCTCATATTCACAGCTTAACAGCACACCTGAAATTCCTAGAACAAAAAGAAGTAATCACATTCATGATGAGTAGATGGCAAGAGGTAATCAAACTCATAGCTGCAATCAATAAAATATAAACAAAGAGAATAATACAAAGAATCAATAAAACAAAGAGCTAGTTTTCTTTTTTTGGAGGGGAAATAATAAAGACAAACCATTATACAAACTAACTAAAAAGCACTGAATGAATAATGAAATAAACAAAATCATAATAAAAGGGGCATAACGACAGACACTTAGGAAATCCAGAGAATCATAAGAACATACTTCAAAAAACTGTATTTCATAAAATTGAAAAATCTAAAGGATATAATTTTTTAATAAGCACCACTTACCAAGGTAAATAATGAGCAATGAGCGGATAAACAATTTAAACAGACCTTTTACCCCTAGTGAAGTAGAAGCAGTCATTAAAATTTTCTCAACTAAAAAACCTAAGGGTCAAGTGGTTTGAACACAGAATCTACCAGATATTTAAAGAAGAGATAATGCAAATACTCCTGAAATTATTTTACAAAATAGAAACAGAAGAAACATTGCCCAATTCATTTGTGAGGCCAAAGTTACCCTAATACCCAAGCTGCATAAAGATTCAACAAAGAAAGAGAATTACAAACTAATTTCCCATATGAATATAGATGCAAAAATAATAAAATGCTGAATTTTAGAACACATCAAAAAGATCATCCACCATAATCAAGTAGACTTCATACAATAGATGCAGGGATAGTTCCATATACAAGAATCAACAAAAGTTATCCAACCGCAAGAGAGAAACCACATGATCATGTCATGAGATGCAGAAAAGGCCTTTGACAATATCTAATACATATTCATGATAAAAATTCTAAAAAAGATTAGGGGTACAAGAAACATATTTGCATTAGTAAAGGCAGTTTACAGCAAGTCTGTAATTAACATCAAATTAAATGGAGGGAAACTTAAAGCAATCCTACTAAATCACAAACAAGGTAAGGTTTTCCACTCTCTCCATACCTCTCAATATATTACTTTAAGTGTTAATTAGCACAGTTAGAAAACTTAAGGAGATAAAGGTGATACAAATTGGAAAGGAAGAAATCAAAGCATCTTTATTTGTAGATGAGATAATAGCTTATATAAGCACCCTAAAAAATTTTACTGGGGAACCTTAACGCAGTTATAATCTTCAGCAAAGAAGCTTGATACAAGCTTATCTAACAAAATCAGTAGCCCTCTTATGTACAAATGACAAAAGAACTGGGAATGAATCAGGAAATCAAAACCTTTCATACTTACCTCAAAAATATAAAATATCTGGAGGTAATTTTAGTCAAATAAGTGAGATACTTGTGAAGTAAAACTTTAAGTCTTTAAAGAATGAAATTGAAGATGATATCAGAAGGTGGAAAGATTTTCTATGCACATGAATTGGTAGGATAAAGAGAGTAAAAATGGTCATCCAAAAAAAGCATTCTGCAGATTCAAAGCAACTCCATCAAAAATTCCAACACAATTCTTCAGAACTTGAAATAACAAATCTGAATTTTATATCGAAAAATAAAAAGCCCAAGATAGTTAAGAACAATCTTGAACAACAACAACAACAACAAAACAGAATTATCATTCTTATTTCAAGTTATATCACACAGCTATTGTAATAAAAACTGCATTGTATTCGCATAAAACCAGATACACTGATCATCAGAATCAAATTTAAGACCTAGGCATAAATGCATACACTTTTGGATACCTGATTTCTGATAAGAAGTCAGAAATACACACTCTAAAAAGACAGCGTCTTCCACAAATGGTGTCAGTTAAATTTGATGGCTTCATGTAGAAGAACTCAAATAGATCCATATCTATTACCATGCACAAAAACCAACTTCAAGAAGATCAAAGACCTCCACCTAAAACCAGATACACTGAACTTGACAGAAGAAGAATTGGAGGAATAGCTTTGAATGTATTTGAATGCACAGAGACAAACTTCTGAACAGAATTCCAATACTGTAGGCACTAAGATCAACATTTAATTAATGGGACCTCATGAAACTGAAACCCTTCTGTAAGGTAAAGAATTCTGTCAGTTTAACAAGGAAGCCTACAGAATGGGAAAGGTTATTTTACCATCTCCACATCCAATAGAAGACTAATATCCAAAACACAGGAACCTCAAGAAACTAAATATTAAAAAGGAAATAATCAATTAAAAATGGTATACAAATCTAAACAGGAAATTCTAAACAGAAATCTCAAATAATTAAGAAACTCTTAAATGCGTACCATCCTTAGCCGTCTTGGAAAAGCAAATCAAAGTAACATTCAGATTTCATAGTACACCTTTCAGAATGGCTAAGATCAATAACACAGATAACAAAGCATGTTGGCGAGGCTGTGGAGCAAGAACACTCTTTCATTGCTGGTAGGAGTGCAACCTTGTATATCCAGTAGAAAAATCAATATGGTAGTTCCTTGGAAAGTTGGGATCTATTCCAACTTGATGTGGGAATAGATCCACATCAAGATCCAGGTTTGCCACTCTTCGTCATATACTGCAAGGATGCTCCATCCTACCACAGGGACACTAGCTCAGCCATGTTTACTGTGAGTTTATTCATAATATACTGAAACTGGAAACAACCTTTATGTTTTTCAGCAGAAGAATAGATAAAGATACTATGGTACATTTACACAGTGGAGAATTACTCAGTTGTTACTGGACTAGGGAAAGGAGTTGGGGGAAGGAGGAAAGGTGGAAACAGGAGGAGATAAGGGAAGAGGCTACAATCAGGATATAAGATGAATAAACCATGTTCGTAGCAGCTTTATTCATAACCAGAATCTGGAAACAACCCAAATGTCCCTCAATTGAGGAATAGATTCAGAAATTGTGGTACATTTACACAATGGAATACTACTCAGCAACTAAAAATAAGGAAATCATGAAATTTGCAGGCAAATGGTGGGAACTAGAAAAGATCATCCTGAGTGAGGTACCCCAAAAGCATAAAGTCACACATGGTATACACTCACTTATAAGTGGATACTAGACATATAATATAGGATAGTCATACTAAAATCTGCACCCTTAAGCTAAGCAAGAAGGATTACCCTGGTTAAGATGCTCAATCCTCATTCAGAAAGACACATAGGATAGACATCAGAAGAAGGTAAAAACAAGGAAGAAGAAAGGAGCCTATCATAGAGGGTCTCTGAAAGACTGTGCCCAGCAGGGTATTAAAGCAGATGCTGAGACTCATAGCTAAACTTTGGGCAGAGTCCAAGGAATCTTATGAAAGAAGAGGGAGATAGAAAGACCTGGAAGGATCTGGAGCTCTACAAGGAGAGCAACAAAACAAAAAAATCTGGGCACAGGGGTCTTTTCTGAGATATAACCTAAAACCCCTGCACAGATGTAGCCTGTGGCAGCTCAGTTCCCAAATGGGCTCCCTAGTAAGGGGAACAGAGACAGTTTCTGACATGAACTCAGTGGCTGGCTCTTTGATCACCTCCCTCTGAGGGGGAGCAACCTTACCAGGCCACAGAGGAAAACTGACATAAGGCCCATTCTACAATGGGCCTTATGAAAGACAGTACTAATGAGATCAGATAGACTAGGGTCAGATGGAAGGGGAGGATGTCCTCCCCTATCAGTGGACTGAGGAAGGGGTTTGGGAGGAGATAAAGGAGGGAGTGAGAGGTTGGGAGGGAACAAGGGTGGGGGTTACAGCCGGGGTACAAAGTGAATAAATTGTAACAAATAATGTTTAAGACCCAAACTAAATATAAAAAAGATGAATAAATTGTAAAAAATTATTAAAAGAATAACAAAAAATAAAAATAAAAATGGCATCATTAAATTCACAGGATAATTGATGGAACTAGAAAAAAAATCATCCTAAATGAGATAACTCAGATCCAGAAAGATAACGTGACATTTACTCTCCTATAAGTGGATATTAGCAATTAAGTAAATGATTAACCAAGCTACAATCTATAAACTCATAGAGGTTTTGTAAAAGGAGGAATCTTTTTGTAAAAGGGGGAACAAATCATGCATATCCTTGGGAGGGAAAAATAGAATAAATTTTATTGGTGGACTGGGGAAGAAAGGGATGGAAGAGGGGATTAGGAGTGGAAGCAGATGGGGTGGAAGGAGAGTGGAGGGAGAGATGACTGGAATTGGGGAACATCTGGGAGTATTATGGAAACTTACTACAGTTGAAACTTTAGGAAATCTATGAAGGTAATACTACTGAGGTCCAATAATGGGAGATAGGATGTCTCATCTGCCCATCTCTTATCCAGTGTGGCTTCAAGTGGTGGGACTGGGTTGCATTCAGTTGAGTTGTTGTCCAAGGGTGTCTCATGGAAATACCCAAACAACTCAGGCTATTGCTAAGGGTTGCTTTCCATAAACTAACAGGGAGAGCCCTTTGCCACAGACAACATGCACACAGTTTCATGAATAAGGAAAAATCAATATAGGCTCCCATTGAGCCTATGTTCTAGTCTCTGGTGAGGGAAGATACTCTACATGCTAAAGAAATGTGTCAACCAACCCAACCACAAAACCTTTGACCTACAGTCTGTCCTAAATGAAAAAATATGCTAGGGTAATGGTGAAACAGAACTTGTAGGAGCAGGCAACCAATGTGTCATTTGACATAAGGCCCATTCCACAAGAAGTAACCCATATGACATTGCTTGGTTAACCAAGAATCTGAGACCAGAGACCTAGGGTAAAACCAAACACTACCAGTCTAAACAAAAGAATAAATAAAGTGACTCTTAATAATACGTTCCTATATTCAGATCAGTGCCTTATCCAGGCACTATCAGAGAGGCTTCATTGGCAACCAATGGAAATAGATGCAGAAGCCCACAATCAGACATTATGTGGAATGTCTAAATCAGATGTCTTCATCAAATCCTCCCCTCAGAACTCAGAGAATCCTGTGGAAGAGGAGGTAGAAAGAGTGTAAAATCCAGAGGGAAAGGAGGACCCCAGGAGAACAAGGCCCTCTGATATAACCAAGCAAGGAGAATTTTAGTTCACATATCTGAAGCAGTAAGCATAGGATCTATGTGTGTCTGCACCAGGCCTTCTGCACATATAGTAGAACTATCAGCTTAGTATTTTATGAGACTCCTAATTGTGAGAATGAGTGGCCCTCTGACTCTTGTGTCTGTTCTTGAAACTCTTTTCCACCTGTTGGGTTGACTGGTCCAACTTTGATATGATAGATTTTGCCTAATCTTAATTTCATTTTGCTATGTTTGGTTGTTATCTCTTAGAATCCTTTAATGAAAAACAGACAGGGAGTGGATCTGCAGGTGAGGTTAAGTGGGAAAGAACTGGGTAGAGTAGCAGGAGAGAAAACTATAATCAGGGTATACTGTATGAGGTAAGAATCTATTTTTAATAAAAGGGGAAATTTAAAAAAACACTTAAAAAAGAAGATGTGACTCAATAAATACTAGAATTAAAAATGCAGAATGAGAGTTGGTACTATCACTTGCATATGTAAAAAAGTAAAAAATAGCACAAGTGAAAATAAATGTTTGCAATAGAGTGATGGTTGGTATCTCTTGTCATCTCAATACTCCCAGACAAGCCTGTGGGCAGTCTGTGAGGTTTGCATAAATTAAGCCTCCCAGAGTGTCTTTATTTCATTAATTGATGTGGAAGACCATTCTGTGGTGGGAAATTCTGGGCTGCATAAAGTGGAGATAGAGAATGAACACTACCGTGCATGCATTAATTCCTTGTTATACTTGATGGTATGGATGATATGTTCTATTTCATCAAAGTTATGCCACCTTGACTTCTCTGAAATATGAACTATAATCTGAAATTAAAACTCTGCATTCCCTAAGTTGTTTGATCATAGCAACAGAAATGAAACCAAGACAACTACCAAATCATGACTATACAAATGGACAAACTGGTATTCATTTCCACAATATTGAGCCTATCATTTTCTCAGCTAGGCATGCACACAAATTGTTTGATAATTTGGAAGTGATATTTTTTGTCAGGTAAAAGTAACTACTGTGGATAATTGTTTAAGGTGAGGGTGTTTGCTGTAATGGCATACTATTTTGCAACTGTAGAAAGGATAGCAGTCTTGTCATGAATAACAGCAAGAAGGACTAATATCTAATGTACAATGTGTATTGCCGAGGGAACATAAACAGTTAAAGGTAAAAGTGCCTTGGCCGATGGAGTGTGGTGAGTTTTGAATGCCGTGTCAAATGGGACGTTTGCTCTCATGGAAATTGGAGGGCACCATAGCAAATGCTGGCTGCAAATCTCATCTTCAAATTAGACACACAGGCTACTGCTCACTGTGCACTTTTATAGGCAGCGAATTTCACTGCGACTTAGTTGGAGAACACCTCTTTTACGAGGCATTCAGGAACAATATTGAAAATTAAATCATTGAGCAGCACTACTGTATGAGTTTGAAGGCAAAGCATTTCTGTGGAAAAAGACCAAATTCTCTCCTTGTCGAGCGAAACTTAAATAAGTTCATCTGGAAGTGCACTATGCGCGTTAGACACACAGTGTGCACATAGAGACCTAAAATATGTTGTGCAGATGCAAAGCAGGATTTGTTGTATAATTCTATGTTAGTGAAAAATAAATAAACAACAAAGAAAAGCCAGGCAATCCTGACATTTGATGTGCAAAGAGAAACAAAGAAATTTCATTAGCTGAGGACGCTTCTTTGATTTTCCAGCTCTGCTGTCCTGACCCTCTGGGTTGTACTGTGTGGGTAGCATATGTATTTTTAAATTGACAATTATCACTTTAATCTCCATTAGGGGCTTAAAACCTTTGCTTGCACTGAATCAGTGTGATTTTAAGCAAAGGTCCATTTATTAAATCTTTTATTAGGCTTTTCATTTTGTATGCTTGTAAAGATCTTGATAGAGATGTTAAGTAATGAAATTTTGCAAGTTCCTAAAATCTTCATAAATCTCCGTGAATTGACTCTTTATGAGAAGCCTGCTTTCATTTTCTCTGATTTTTATTCGTATGCAACCAAAATGTTAATGTACTTTAATTAGAGCTAATATGATTTATCTCTTCACTCATTATATAAGTTAATTTTCTCCTAAAGAAGTCCTGTTTTCAAATTCTTTCCAGCGGTGTAGAATTAAAGTAATTATAGTTTGGCTCAGGAAATTAGTCATGAAGGTTCATGAATGCTAAAATAAATTGGAGTTTTAAAAGGATAGATTAGTCCATATGCTTTGCAAAGGGAGCAGAGAGAGGGTTGGGTGCTGGTATTTTATTTCTGCTGGAGAACGTGGCCATGGCAGAAATGAGGATGTGTCTATGAAGTTTTAGCAGTGCAAGACCCAGGGCAGAGAGAAAGGCCATCTCTTTTATGATGAACTCCGATGAATCAATCCACTTATAAAGTACAATCTCAAAGAGACAACAAACTGCTCATTACGCAAAATCTGTTTTTCATAATTTTTGGCTTCATTTGTGCAATGAGCTAAAAACAGGTTCAAAAATTAACCAAAATATTTTTATGGTCACATGTCTGCTGTTACTGTTGTAGGTACAGAACTTCAGAATGGCTTGTTTTGTTATTGATGTTGATTGTATGGGTGTGTGAGAGAGTGCATTTTGCACACATACATTTGCAGACAAATTCATGTATGTATGTGTGTGCGATTGCATTTGCATATAGATTCGTGTGTGTGCCTGCATGTGTGTGTGAGGGTGAGTGTATTCGCTTATTTGCACACATATTCATGTGTTTATGTATGCATTTGTGTGTTTGCCGTGCAAGGCCAAAGTCAATGTTCTGTGTCCTCTCAGTCATTCTCTACCTTATTTTCTGAGACAAGGTCTCTGCCGGGCTTGTGGCTCCTGGTTCTGCTGGGCTGTCTGGTCAGCACTCACGGCATCATTTGCCTCCCCAGAGCTGAACTACAAGTCTTCGTTGCCACACTGTGGCCCAGGCTGTTTTATGGATGCTGAAGACTGAGCTCAAGGCCTCATGGTCACGCAGCAATGACTTTACTGACTGTGTTATCTCTCTAGTGCTGCCTCTTTTAGTTCCTTTCTTTCTTTTTTATCCATTTTGTTTTTATTATTTATTTTTTACAGTATATTCATTTTAGATCCCAATTGTAGCCCCCTCCCTCAACTCTTCTTGGGCTCTACCCTCTCTCCTACTCCCTCCCCATTCCCTTCCCCAATCCATTGAAGGGAGGGATTTTCCTTCCTGTCATCTACCCCTAGTTTATCAAGTCTCATCAGGACTACCTGGATCCTCTTCCTCTGTGGCCTGGCAAGGTTGCATCACCAGGGCAATTGGTCAAAGATCAGGCAACCCAGTTCAGGACAGAGGCAGATCCTGGTTCCATTACTTGGGAACCCGATGGGAGACTGAGCTGCCAATGGGCTACATCTGAGCAGGGGGTCTAGCTCCTCTTCATTCTTGGTCCTTGGTTGTTGCATCCGTCTCTGCAGGACCCCCTGGGCTCAGATTTTCTAGCTTTGTTGGTTTCCTTGTGGGGCTACAGTCCCCTCCGTGTCTTTCTATGCCTCCTCTTCTTCCATAAGACTCCCTGCACTCTGCCCAAAGTTTGGTTGTGAGTCTCATCAATAGTCTCATAGAGTCTCATCATCTGCATCAATCCTGTTGGGTGTGGCCTTTCAGAGGATCCTTTATAGTAGGCTCCCATCCTGTTCCCTCTCTTCCACCACTTCTGGTGTCCATCCTGTTTGCCATTCCAAATGAGATTTAAGGGTTCTTCCTAGTTTTGATACAATTACTGTTTACCTTTCTGCATATGCTGGCTGATACCATTTAAAACCCTTCTTTTCCTAAGAAATTTTATGTCTTTTATACCATAATAATAAAAATTACATTTGAAGCCACAGTGGCTTTTTACCAAGGCAACTTCTACTAGAACATACTCTCCTCCTATAATAGATTCATAGAACAGATTCATCCTAATATAATAGATTTCCTTGTTTCTGAAACTAGGTATTAGCATAATTATTTTAATCACACAATACTTTGATAAAAATATATCTTGTGAATTATTAAAGGAAAAATATTTTTGAAAAATACCTCTATTATGAATAATAGCTTTATTCTGAATACATAAAGACTGTAAAACCAAAACTTTGATATGAAAATATAATTTGCTAAACAAAATGCAATGGGAAAAATAAAAATATCTAGGGAACTTGCTGGAAAGTTAACTTGGTATACTTACAATATCATAGAAAAGACTATAATATGGTTTTCTCTGTCTGTATATGAAGTAATTATCTTATTTTAACTGTATATAAAAGATGATTTAAAATGACTTAATCATTTATTTTTCTCTCTGCTTGGATTGTAGTCAGTCCTGGCTCCCTGGTAGGTTTTCTGCAATACTGTGCAGTGCTTTCTCTCTTCAACATTTTCACTTATCTTGATATTGTAACTTATGTTGAAACAATGAAGCTGCCGCAGTTTCACAGGTTGCATGTGGTTCTGGCCTTATATATTTGGGTCATATGGTCACCTCTGTTCACAAACAGTGAATGTTCCAGTGATTAACGATAAAATAGTTGTCTTATGTCTTGTTGCTAATCATGTAGATTTGTTTATTGATATTTCTTCATGTACAATGTTTTGTCATGGAATATCTTGTTTCCTCCGTCTACGGTGATTGAAAGTTTTGCTGGGTATAGTAGTCTGAGCTGACATCTGTGTCTCTTAGAGACTTCAAAACATCTTCCCAGGCCCTTCTGGCTCTTATGGTCTCTCTTGAGAAGTCTGGCGTAATTCTAATATATCTGCCTTTATATTTTGCTTGGTCTTTTCTCCCTTGTGGCTTTTAATATTCTTTCCTTGTTCTGTACATTTAATGTTTTGATTATTATGTGGTGGGAAGATTTTCTTTTCTGGTTGAATCTATTTGGTGTTATGCTAGCTTCTTGTACATTTATATGTATCTCTTTCCTTAGGTTAGGAAATTTTTCCTCTATGATTTTGTTGAAAATATTTTCTGGGTCTTTGAGCCTGAAATCTTTTTTTTTAATTCCTATTATTCTTATTTTCACAGTGCCCAAAATTTCCTGTGTTAGAAATATTTTACATTTGACATTTTCTATGACTGACATATTCATTTCTTTTATCATATCTTTTACACCTGAGATTCTCTCTTCCATCTCTTGCAGTCTATGGGTGATACTGGCACCTGTAGTTTCTGTTAGGTTTTTCATCTCCAGAATTCCCTCAGTTTGTGTTTTATTTATTGCTTCTATTTTCGTTTTCTGATATTGAGCCATTTTACTCATTTCCTTGACCTGTTTGATTGTATTTTCCTATATTTCCTTTAGGGGTTTATTGATTTCCTCTTTAGAGGGCCCTATCATTTTCATACTTAAGGTCATTTTCTTGTGCTTCATCTGTGTTATGATGTCATAGACTTATTGTGGTAAGATATATGGGTTTTGGTGGCACCATTACCCTGGCTCTTATTGTGTTCATATGCTTGCCTCTAGTCACTGGCTGTCTCTGGCATTGGCTGGCTTCTGGTAATGCAGGCAGAGTTGTAGGCCAAAAAATGGAGGGCTGGGGAGCAGGTCTGGTTTACCTCTGTTGGGGGTGTTTTAGAAGGACCAGCAGGCAGGAGATGGGGGAATGCCACGATTCTTACCTAGTGGTCCATGGTGGCAACAGGCCCCTGCAGAAGCAGGCAGAACTTTGGATGGGGAATGGAGTACCAAGGGAGAGAGGGCATAGCTCATCACTGCTGACTGGGCTTCCACAGAGACAACCAGCAGGCAGGGGCTGGGGTATAAGGGTCTCACTTATCTGTCCCAGGTGGGAGCAGGCCTCCTGGGATGCAATCTGAGCTGTGAGATAGGGAAAGGTTGTTAGGAATAGGACAGGGCAGGCATTGCTGATTTTTCCAGAAGAGAATTATCTCCCTAACGTCAACCCTCCAACTGTAGTCCTAACCCTAACTCTAGGCCTAACCAAAACCCTAAACCGTAACCCTAACCTCATACCAGAAAAAACAAAAGAAGGGAAGGACTGTGAGTTACACACATACATACACACACACACACAAACACATACACACAAACACAAAAACATACACACATACCTCCCCCTGCACAAACACACACACACACACACACACACACACACACACACACACACTTTACCAACACCAACATCAAAATAACTTGAATTAAAAATCATTGATCATTAATATCTCTCCACATCAATGGACTGAATTCCCCAACAAAAAAGACACAAGTTAACAGAATGGATGTGAAAACAAGATCCACCATTCTTCTACATGTAAGAAACAAACCTCAAAAAAAAAATATCAGAGTAAAGGGTTGAAAAATATTTTCCAAGGAAAGGGACCCAAGAAGCAAGATGGAGTAACCATTTTAATATCTAACAAAACAGATTTTCAACCAAAGTATTCAACTGTCATCAGAACAAAACAGCAGCCTACAGACTGGGGAAGGATCTTCATCAACCCTATATCTGACAGAGGGCTAATGTCCAGAATATACAAAAAAATATAAAAAGCAACAAATCAAGTAATCGAAGTAAAAATGGGATACAGAGCTAAACAGAATTCTCTGTAGAGGAATATAGAATGGCAGAGAAACACTTAAAGAAATGCTCAACATCCTTAGTTATCAGGGAAATGCAAATCAAAATGACCCTGAGATTTCACCTTATACCCATCAGAATGGCTAAGATCAAAAACTCAAGTGACAACACATGCTGGAGAGGATTTGGAGAAAGGGGAACCCTCCTCTATTGCTGGTGGGACTGTAACCTTGTACAGCCACTTTGGAAATAAATCTGGCACTTTCTCAGACAATTAGGAATAGCGGTTCCTCAAGATCCAGCTATTCCACTCCTAGGCATATATCCAAAATATGCTCAAGCACACAACAAGGACATTAGCCCAATCATGTTCATAGCAGCT
>NW_026592403.1:1459299-1479327 GCF_907164565.1 Psammomys obesus | reverse complement strand
CTCAAGCACACAACAAGGACATTAGCCCAATCATGTTCATAGCAGCTTTATTCGTCATTACAAGAACCTGGGAAAAAAACCAGATGTCCCTCGAAGGAGGAATGGATACAGAAATTGTGGTACATATACACAATGGAATACTACTCACAATTAAAAACAAGGAAATCATGAAATTTGCAGGAAAATGGTGGGACCTAGAAAAGAATATCCTAAGCAAGGTATCCCAAAAAAAGAAAGACACACACTGTATATGCTCACTTATAAGTGGATATTAGACATATAATATAGGATAAACATATCAAAATCTGTACACTTAAAAAGCTAATCAAGAAGGAGGACCCTGAATAAGATGGTCAATCCTCACTCAGAAAGACAAATGGGATGGGTATTGGAAGAAGGAGAGTACAGGAAACAGGGCAGGAGTCTACCATAAAGGGCCTCTGAAAGACTACCTAGCAGTGTATCAAAGCAGAGGCTGAGACTCATAAAAAAACAAAAAACAAAACAAAAAAAAAACTTTGGGCAGAGTGCTGGGAATCTTATGAAAGAAAAGAGAGATAGTAAGGCCTGGAGAGAACAGGAGCTCCACAAGGAGAGCAACAGAACCAAAAAAATCTGGGCACAGGGGTCTTTTCTGAGACTGATACTCCAACTAAGGACCATTCATGGATATAACCTAGAACCCCTGCTCAGATGTAGCCCATGGCAGCTCAGTATCCAAGTGGGTACCCTAGTAAGGGGAACACAAACTATCTCCAATATGAACTCAGTGGCTTGCTCTTTGATCACTTCCCCCTGAGGGAGAAGCAGCCTTGCCAGGCCACAGTAGAGGACAATGCAGACAGTTCTGATGAGACCTGATAAGGTAGGGTCAGATGGAAGAGGAGGAGGAACTCCCCTCTCAGTGGACTTGGAGAGGGCATTGGAGGAGATAAGGGAGGGAGGTTGGGATTGGGAGGAAATGAAGGAGGGGCCTACAGCTGGGATACAAAGTGAATAAACTGTAATTAATATAAAATAATAAATTTTAATAAAAACTAACAAAGTTAATCAAAAGATACAAGGAAGAACACATCATACTTATGAAAGGAAAAGTCCAAGATGACCTCTCATTTCTGAATATCAATACCCCAAATGCAAGGGGCATCCACATTTGTAAAAGAAATATTACTAAAGCTTTAAATTGCACAATGAACCCCACACACTAATAGTAGGAGACTTCAATACCCCACTCTGACTAATGGACAGGTCATCAAGACAGAAACTAAACAGAGAAATAATGAAAATAACTGATGTTATGAATCAAATGGACCTAATAGATATTTACAGAACATTTCACTCAAATACAAAAGAATATACATTCTTCTTAGAAACTCATGTAATCTTCTCCAAAATTGACCATATAGTCAGTCACAAAGGAAGCCTCAACAGATACAAGAAAATTGAAACAACTCATTGTATTTTATCATATCACCATACATTAAAGCTGGAATTCAACAACAGAAAGCCTGCAAACTCATGGAAACTGAACAACTGTCTACTCAATGACTACTGGATTACGAAAGAAATAAAGACTTTATGAAATTCAACGAAAATGAAGGCACCACATACCCAAACTTATGGGCCACAATGAAAGCAGTGTTAAGAGGAAAATTCATAGCAGTAAGTGCCTTCACAAAGAAATTGGAGAGATTTCATATTAGCAACTTAACAGCACACCTGAAAACTCTAAATTAAAAAGAAGCAAACACACCCAAGAGGGTTAGATGGTAGGAAATAATCAAACTCAAGGCTGAAATCAATATGTTAGAAACAAAGGAATTAATACAAATAATGAAAGAAACCAAGAACCGGTTCTTTGAGAAAATCAACATAGACAAAGCCTTAGCCAAACTAACTAAAAGGCAGCGAGACAGTACCCAAATAATAAAATCAGAAATGAAAAAGGGGACATAACAATGGACAGACACTGAGAAAATCCAAAGAATTGTTAGGTCTTATTTCAAAAGCCTCTACTCCACAAAACTGAATAAAAATCTAAATGAAATGGACTATTTTCTTGATAGATTCCACTTACCAAAGTTAAATTAAGATCAGATAAACAACTTACATAGTTCTATAACCCCAACAGAAATAGAAGCAGTCATTAATAGCCTCCCAATCAAAATAAAGCCCAAAGTTGATGGTTTTAGTGCAGAATTTTTCCAGACTTTCAAAGAAGAGCTAATACCATTACTCCTCAAAATTTTCCACAAAGACTCAAGAAAGAAAGAATTGCAGAGCAATTTCCCTTATGGAAATTGATGCAAAACTCTCAGTAAAATACAAACTGAATCAAAAAACACATCAAAAACATCATCCATCATTACTACGTGGGCTTCATCCCAGGGATGCAGGGATATTTTGACATATGAAAGTGGTGGTTGGGGGCACTCTGTAAGAGGGGAGGTTCCAGGGAGTCTATGGTGGTGAATCCAGCCAAGACTCCAAGCAGCAGAGGAACTAAGGAGCCTGTACTGGTCACCCTCTGTAGCCAGGTGATTCTTTCAGTGAAGGGAGGGGGAGTTTAAACCACATAAAACCTTTGACACAGCCAATGACTTACCCAACTTGAGTCACATGTCATCAGAGAGAGCCCACCATTGGCACTGTTGATAATATTCCACTACTCTTGTAGACAGGGGCTAACATAATAGTCATCTGATTGGCTTCACTCAGTAGCTGATGAAAACATATGCAGAGACCCACAGCTAAAATTTAGGCAGAGCTCAGGAAATCTTATGGAAGAGGAGGAGAGAGAATTAAAAGAGCTAGAGAGGTCAAGGACACCACAAAAAAGGCCTACTCATTCAATTAATCTGGAACCATCGGGTCTCACACAGACTGAACCACTAACCAGAGAGCATCCATGGGATGAATCTAAGGCCCAGCACATATGTAACAGATATGCAACTTTTTTCTCATGTGGGACCTCTAACAGCATGGTCTATCTCTGACTCTGTTGCCTGCCTTTGGCTCCATTTTCCCTAATGGAATTTCTTTTCTATGTTCAATAGAAGCTGTACCCAGTCATGCTTGATATGCCAAGGTGGGTTGATACCCATAGGAAGTCATCCCTTCTTTTAGAAGCAAGGAAGGGGTACAGAGGGAGGTGAGAGGGAGGGATTGGGAGGACAGGAGGGAGGGAAACTTTCTATAGTGATTTAAAGTAAATAAATAAAATAATGACTGAGAAAAATCATGACAATGTTTAGAACATTTACTTGATATGAGATTATTGATGTTTATCAATAGGTCTCAATATGGTACCATTGTGTCCCTCAAAATCCTTATAGTGATCTCTCAATCACTGAGATTTTATTACTCTAAAACCTCATCAAATGTCCTTTTAGGGTGTAACTTTATGTAAATGATAATGATTAGTTATTTCCTTGCATGTTTCCATGATGTACATAGATCAGAAATAAGCTCTGTGATAAGAGCCTCTGCTTCCAGTCAAGTGCAGAATTGCCAGTACAACAAATGCACACCCGCATGGTGGTGTCATTGTATCTGAGGGGTACTGTGCCTTTCCGTAATAGGCTGCAAAATTCTAAGCCATAAACTTGG
Source organism: Psammomys obesus (assembly GCF_907164565.1). NCBI lineage: Eukaryota > Metazoa > Chordata > Mammalia > Rodentia > Muridae > Psammomys > Psammomys obesus. The sequence continues at coordinate 1,475,718 of NW_026592403.1, read as the reverse complement.
AACCAGGCCATGTGAAAACAGACCACAAACCCACCCAACTGTCAGGCTTCTGGACTACATTGCACCCATTACTCCTATATTCCTTTGGAGAGAGAACTCACACAAGATAGCACAGATTATGGCTGTTCATCTGAGCTCCATCCCCTGTGACTACAGAGGGGCAGTGGTAGGGCGAAGCATCCAGAGAGAGACATATGGACATTAGCGAGGGAACTTAAAGCAGCAGATACTCTCATGGAACATTTCAGTTAATTGTCTCTTCTACAAAGCGGGTTTCTGTTTTGTTTTGGGTTTTTTATTTGTTTTTTTTTTTTTTTCTTAACATGAATAGTCCAGAAGCTCTCCATTCCTTCCCTCTTTGCCTTTCCTGATTATCCTAGCAAGTTCCCAAGCACAAGAAGTGACTTCATAAACTTCAGTAAACCCTTGACTGACACTGGCTGTTTCAACTCCAAAACAGCCTGATAGCACATGTGGCCAGATCTAGGTTTAATAGCTTTCTGTTCTGCCTACCATTCACATCCTTCCAAGAATATCATCAACATGTTTTATAATTCATCTTTGCTATTTGCTTTTCTTTGAACTGTGGAAAGGATGACAACAATGGTCATCCTTATTGTTATTGTTAAACAAGATAAATTGTTATAAATTATAATTTTCCCTTAAAACATTTTTTAAAAGCACGTTACGTGATAAAGCACAATGGGAAGGAAAAGTAAAAAGAAGGGTTGCTAAGGAAACAATAGGATTTTCAATGAGCATCAAAGTGAACAGGCAGGTAAAATGTAAGAAAACCAACCATGCAATTAAGTTCTCTCACCTTCAAACTTGATAGTACTACATGCTACAAAAAGTAATGGGACTTATTTTCTTATCTGTCTCAGGCCTGGATGAAATAATGACTGAGATCAGACTTAAGTACCCACCTTGGCAAAGCTGCATAATTCTCAAACTAATGGTGGCCACCCTTCATAATAAGATGCACATTTAAAAATAAAAGTTTTATTTGCCCTAATTTTTTTTTCTGACATTTTTACCTACAAACTTGGACGCTTTACATTGTCCCTTCTGTTTTCTGTTATTTGTTTTTTCTTTTATCTATTTCTTGAGCATGTTTTTGTACCCCAGTCTGTCTTTGAACTTAATATGATCCTTCTGCCCAACTGTTTCCAAGTTACTGAGATTATGGACACATGGATCTAGAATATGTGGTGCTGGGATGAATTTCAGGACTTCATGCATGCTAGACAAGCATGCCACCAAAAGAGCTATATCTTCAGCTCCTCTTCTGACTATGCTATACTACTAAACTGTAAATACTTCAGTGTCTGGAAAAAATGTGGCTTCTTTCCATTTTTGAGCTACCTGGACCTTCCTTAAAACTTATGTAATTATACTTGCTAGTGTTTCCACCATTAGATAATAAATGAGACCTTAAATGAAGCGTTTATTTACTTGAAAATGGCTAGTTGATTTCCTGATACATAAAAACAATTCTATTTCTTTATTCCCTGCTTATTTATTTATTTAGTAGCTTCAATTTTTCAAAAGGGTTTTTAAAATTTTCCAATTAAAAGATCCTTTTTCTTTTTCATAGTTTTTATTTACTTTTATTCACTGTACATCCTTGTTGTAGCACCATCCCACCTCCCCTCCCAGTCTCACCTTCCCTTCCTCCTGTCCCTTTTCTCTCAGAAAAAGGGAGCTCCCTTTCCCATCCAGCTCCCCTCATCAAGTTGCATCAGGATTGAGCCTGTCCTTTTCGCCTGTGGCCTGGCAAGGCAGTCCTGCTAGTGGGAAGTGATCAAAAAGCTGGCTAGTGAGTCTGTGTCTATGCAGTCTCAACTTCCCTTACTAGATGACCCACCACATGAAACCTAAGCTGCCCATATGCTATATCTTTGTAGGGGGTCTAGGTCCAGTTCATGCATGGTCCTTGGCTGATGCTTCAGTCTCAGGAATCTCCTCTAGGCATTGGTTTGTTGGTTCTGTTGTTCTTCCGATGGAGCTCATGTTAACCTCCAGGTCATTTTCTCTTCCCTCCCACTTTTCCACAAGATTCCATATGCATGCCACCCAATGTTTACCTGTGAGTCTCAGCATCTGTTTTGAGGCTCTGCCGGGTAAAGCCTCTCAGAAGACAACTCTATCAAGCTTCTGTCTGCAAGCTTAGCAGAGTATCATTCATAGTGTCATGGGTTGGTACTCTACCATAGGGTAGGCCTTGGTTGGGCCAGGCATTGGTTGGGCATTCCCCCAATCTTTGTTCTATCTTTTTCCCAGCACATCTCGTAGACAGGGCAAATTTTGCTCGAAGTTTTGTGGGTGGGTTGGGATTCCTCTCCCTCTGCTAGGAGACTACTCTAGTTAGAGGGTGTCCTCTTCAGTCTCTATGGCCTCTGCTACTAGGAGTTTCTGCTTGAGTCTCCCTTATATCCTCCCAGGAGCCCACCCTGACTAAGGTCTCCAGCTTGCCACAGAGATACCCCACCCTCAGTTTTTCTTTTCTCTACAGGGCTTCTGTCCTCTTGTCCTCAGTCTCCCCAGGTCCAAGGTTTTTGTTGTTGTTTTGTTTTTATTTTTTTACAGTGAAAACAGTGAATCAAAAATTGTTTTAGTCTGATAAATTCAAATCATGTCATAATGATGACTCATGAGCCTGTGGAAAAGAATGAGTGATGAATTGAGAAATAACAGAAAAAATGCTGGATGTGGTGGTGCACGCTTGTGATCCCAGCACTTAGGGAGGCAGAGGCAGAGGCAGGCAGATCTCTATGAGTTTCAGGCCACCCTGGTGTACAAATAGGGTCCTTGACAGCCAAGGTTATACAGAGAAACCCTGTCTCAAAACACCAAAACCAACCAACCAAACAAACAAACCAGAAAAAATTCGATCAAAAGAAACAGAGAAAAAAAAAAAAAAAGAAAAGAAAACAAAAGAGAATAGGGAATGGAAGCATTAAAGACAGAGGAGGTGAAGGGATATCAAAATATCAAAAGTGGCATGCACACATACCACTCCAGTAAACACATTAATTAATTAATTAATTAACTAATTAATTAATTAATATTATTTTTAAAAAGAAGAGAAGTCATGAATAAAGGAAGAAGTATAGCCAGGTACCCAGGTGAATGGAGAATGTCAAAAAATACCTGGAGAGGAAATTTACAAATCTGGTTGGCTGTGTGTACCTTGAAGGTCCAGAAGATGCAGCAACAAAGTTGTTGGTGTTGGTATCTATAATGAAGTGTCATATACTAACTGTCTTTCTATACTACTGAAAACAATTTTTGTTTATTACCTTAAGGGCAGAAAGTTCTAGTATGTCCTCAGGAGTTGGTCTGTTGTATCCAGGGCCTCTTTCTTTTCTAAAGGTTACTAGATTTGTCCCTGACTGCAGAGGTGGGGGCACTGGAGACTGGGGACTGGGTCATCCTCTGACATTTATGCTTTGTTCCCTCCGCAGTTTGTGCCTGCCGTCTCTGTTACTACATCACAGGAGTTCTCTACCTCGTACCAAACAACTTCTTCCCCATCCCTGTTTTGCTATCAGTTCAGATCTCACTCTCTGCCCAGGACTCTAGGTCAGCATCTCTGCAGACCTTTACCTTCACTGTCTGGGTTTCTCATTGGATCTGGTTGACTTTGCACTATTCAAACAAGGTAGCTGAATTTTCAGTCCTATAATGTCACGATATTGACCACTTTGCACTGCACACACATAGATTTTGTTAGGGTTTACTTTTTTCAACTTTGTATTGATTCTTTTTGAGTTTCACATCATGCACCTCAGTCCCACTCATCTCCTTATTTTCTTCTATTTGCTCTCAGCCTTTGTATCCTCCCCACCCAAAGAAAATAAAAAACAAGCCAACAACAGGAAAAATAAACACAACAGAGCATAAAAAGATATTATAACAGAAGCTGTAGCCTGCCACAGTGTGTCCCACAGTATACCCCTCTGTGCACATCTTTACTTGCGAATGTTCACAGAAACTGTCATTCCTCTGGTTTGTCCCCCATATTGGATCCTCTGGGTTATTCTGTTGTTGCCCTGCATCATGGAGATCCTGAAGCTTTGGATCAGCAGGAAAGGTCCTTTTTACTCTTCAACAGTTCACAGATGATGTAGATTTTTGACATGGGCCAACTCAAAACCCTGGACCTAGGCTTTGGTGTTAGCTGAGCTGATCAGCACACCAGATCTCCTGCATCTGTACTACCGGGGTGAGCTCTCCCTAACTGCTCCAGCGAACTCACCCAATGCTGCCACAGGCAGGAGGCAGGGTCATCTCTCTCACTCTCATGCCCTACAGCCAGCTTATCTGCACCTACATCTCCAGAGTCAGCTCCCCTGGCTGTAGAGTAGAGGTTCAGGTTCAATCTCCCATGTGCTGCAACCTGTGGGAGGCAGGGTCTTCTCTCCAAACTGCCTCAGGTGGTAAAGGGGGGAGGGCATCATCTCCATGCCCAAGACACATCAAGGCAGATCTCTCCCATGTTTACACCTTCTGAGGCCAGCTCATCCACGCCCCTACCACAAGAGTCAGCTCCACTCTACTGCCTGAGTAAGGTTCAGGGCCTGCTTCCAAGAGTGCCCCTGCCAGTAAGAAGATGGACCAGTTCTGCACAGCCCTTGAACATATGGTGATACTAGGAGCCTTCCCAGACTAGGGATGTTCCCATGTTCTCTAATGGTAACATGTCTGTCTGTGCCATGTGGTGTGGTGTCAAGTGAGCCTCTAGGTGTCTACAGCCTGCCTGAGTAGCAATGTGCCATGTAGGTCTCTGGGTGTCTTTTACCACCCACACTATAGAGTTTACATTTTTAGTCCTATAACATTTACATCATATTTCTACACAAATGTGGTTGCATTTTTTTTAAATATATTATGTTCATTACAGAACCTAGATAGTTATTTTCCTCAGGTGCAGATTCTGATTGCCATATGCTAATGTAAACTGATAAAAAAAAACAAATAATGTTAAGGGCTTAGATTAAGAGAGGACCATAGTTTCTCTATTATACAGTTTGTCATAGTTTCTCTATTAATTTAAGGATTTAATGGAATTACTCAGCAATGGTTACAAGGCTTTAACAATGATAGATTATTAACTATCTAAAAATGTTCAAAACTTTCTTAGATAGCATAAACATAAAGATCACATATACTTTACCAGAGAAAACTTTATATGCTCGAGGTGATGTTGAGAAAGTTTTCATTTCTTCTTTCCAGAAGAGTGAAACTACACAAATACACCTGCTAGCCTTTGTGTGAAGGTGTTACTTGAAGTCATGGGTTACATAAAGCCATCCAGGAAGACATTGATGATGAAGAGACAGGTCAGAAGTAAGTTCTGGAGCACAATATCAGAGTTTAAAGCAATAGAGGAGACAAATAACAAGCATCCATATCGGAAAAAGTCAAGTAGCACAGTGTCCAAAGAGCCACAACAAAAAAGAGCTGTTATGAAATGCCAGGCATACCAGTGGAGAAGGGATGAAAAGTAAGGACCAAAGACTATGCAGTCATGATTAAAAGAAAAACAAAACCCATAAAATCTCATTGATGACTCGAGCCACATGTTCTAGCAAAGTTAAGAGTAAAAATCTGACTGAGGTGGAATCAGAGAGAATGAAAGTGAAGCAATGAGGTGACTCTATTGTGTATCTATAATGGAGATCTATAACCATATGGAAAGAATAGGTAGATTTTTTGATTGTAGAAACAGTCATATATAGAGGAACTCTTCTTGAGTCTTACCTATGTCTCCCACAGACACACACACACACACACACAAGCATGCACACACTCTAAATGTGAAGAATGTGGATATTCATCTACCTTGGAAGAGAGATCTGAGAGCTCTGGACATACACAGGTGTATTGATCATACAAAATGAGGGATGTAATTATTGTCCAACATGAGTTGGAAAGGATCAGTTGAAAAATAAAATTTAATCCACCAGTGTACAGAACACGGATGAGTTAGTTTCAGTGGGTTCAATTTAAATGTGTTTCTTTGGATCTCAACACTGACTCTGCTTCTGGCAGGTATAATGCAAGTATCGCCAAAAGTATCAGGGTCTTTCATGTTTTCCACCATTTCTCTTTTGAAAAAAGAAAAAAAAAAAAACTCCCATCAATTTAACAATGCTGTAACAAATTCTCCGATTTTTTTCTTTCCTCTGGCATTTCTCATAGCCCTCATTCCTTTTATTCTACTGTTTAACTTTTAGTCATTCCTTCTCTCTGTTAAGAAAATCAAAGGCATAAATGTTCATTCTGGTCAAATTTATAGAGGAAAGACCATTTATTTACTATTTGGAAAGTGAATTTATGTGTATTTTCCCTTTATTCTTTGAAATAAAAATAAGAATCAATATTGAACAAAATATTCTTGTTGCCAGGATTATTATTAAAACACAAAATGAAACATATGTTCTTGTTGATTCTAATACACTCAGCTCAGTAGCAAAGTTTTCTACTTCTGATATGTCTATACTGAGACAAGTAATTAGATATTTTATTTATTTTTATTTTTAAATTAATTACAGTTTATTCACTTTGTATCCCCCTTGTACCTCCTCTCCTCCTCCCCTCCCAGTCTCACCCTCCCTCTTCCTCACCTCTATCCCTCTCCCAGTCCACTGAAAAGCGAGATCCTCCTCCCCTTCCCTCTGAGTTTAGTCTATCAGGTCTCATCGGGAGTGACTGCATTGTCTTCTTCTGTGGCCTGGTAAGACTGCTCCCCCCTCAAGAAGAGGTGATCGAAGAGCAGGCCAGTCAGTTCATGTCAGAGATAGTCCCTGTCCCCATTACTAAGGAGGCCACTTGGCTACTGAACTGCCATAGGCTACCTCTGTGCAGGGGTTCCAGGCCATCTCTATGAGTGGTCCTTGGCTGGAGTATCAGTTTCAGAAAAGACCCCTGTGCCCAGGCTTTTAGGATCTGTCACTGTCCTTGTTGACCTTCTATCCTCTCCAGGTCTTATTATCTCCCACTTCTTTTTTTTTATTAATTACACTTTATTCATTTTGTATCCCCTATAAGCCCCTCCCTCCTCCTCTCCCGATCCCACCCTCCTTCCCCTTTCTGCATGCATATCTCCCACTTCTTTTATAAGATTCTCTGTACTCTACCCAAAGTTTGGCTATGAGTCTCAACATCTGCCTTGATACCCTGCAGGGTAGAACCTTTCAGAAGCTCTCTGTGGTAGCTCCTGTCCTGTTTCCTGTTTTCTCCCTCTTCCTATGTCCATCCTTTTTGCCTTTTTGAATGGGGATTGAGCATATTAGCCAGAGTCCTCCTTCCTGATTAGCTTCCTTAGGTGTACATATTTTAGTATGTTTATCCTATATTATATGTCTAGTATCCAGTCATGAGTGAGTATATACCATGTGTGTCTTTCTGCTTCTGGGATACCTCATTCAGTATGATTTTTTCCAGTTCCGACCATTTACCTGCAAATTTCCTGATTTCCTTGTTATCACTGAGTAATATTCCATTGCGTAGATGTACCACATTTCTGTATCCATTCCTCAACTGAGGGGCATCTGGGCTCTTTCCAGCTTCTGACTATTACAAATAAAGCTCCTATAAACATGGTTGAGCAGATGTCCTTGTTGTATACTTGAGCGTCTTTTGGATATATGCCTAACAGAGGTATAGCTGGATCTTGAGGAAGCACTATTCCTAGTTGTCTGAGAAAGCGTCAGATAGATTTCCAAATGTAAACTTCTACATTTGGAATGTACAAATGTACCAGCAATGGAGGAGGGTTCCTTTTTCTCCACATCCTCTCCACCACATGTTGTCACTTGAGTTATTCATCTTAGCCATTCTAATGGATGTAAGGTGAAATCTCAGGGTCCTTTGATTTGCATTTTCCTGATGACTAAGGATGTTGAACATTTCTGTAAGTGTTTCTCTGCCATTCGATATTCCTCTATTGAGACTTCTCTGTTTAGCTCTGTACCCCATTTTTTAATTGGATTACTTGGTTTGTAGCTGTTTAACTTCTTGAGTTCTTTATATATACTGGATGTTAGTCTTGTGTCAGATAGAGGGTTGGTGAAGATTCTTTCCCAATCTGTAAGCAGTTGTTTTGTTTTGATGACAGTGTCTTTTGCTTTACAGAAGCTTTCAGTTTCATGAGGTCCCATTTATTGATTGTTGATTATTGAGCCTGTGCTGTTGGTGTTCTGTTCAGGAAGTTGTCTCCTGTGCCAAGGAGTTCAAAGCTCTTCCCCACTTTTTCTTCTAATTGATTTAGTGTGTCTGGTTTTATGTTGAGGTCTTTGATCCACTTGGTCTTTAGTTTGTGCAGGGTGAAAAGTATGGATCTATTTGCATTTTTCTACATACAGACATCCAGTTAGACCAGCACCATTTGTTGAAGATGCTACCTTTGGGAAAATCTGGAAGTGATAATCTCCAATTATAAGATTTGCTTTTCATTAAGATGGTACAGAACGGGAGTCCAAGATGGCAGCTACCAGCTTGAACCATATTTGATGGTCAGATGATCTGAAACTCTGAAATTTGTGAGTAGAGGGATAGCAGAAGCCAGAACATCAACACTGAGGCTTTCTAAGTGAGAGGGGTCAACCTGTGAGCCAGGAGAGTTTGTATCCAGGTCAACAGTGCATGTCTCTGGGCACTGAGAGTGGTGAATATTTAACCCCCTGCACTTCTGATTGCCCCAAACATGCTTCCCTACTCTACAGAGGCGGCCAGCAGGGGCTGCTGCCCCAATCACTGGCCTCCACACTTTGCTGAGATGGCAGTTGTTGCCCCAAGCATGAGCCTCCACATTCCGTGACTGAGATGGAAGAGTGGGCTTCCCAGGTCTGTAGCTGCAGAGGGGCAGCAGCTAGACCAAGCAGGATCCTTAATGCTTAGTGACTGAGATGACAGAGGCGGCCCCCCAAGTACGGGTTTCCTTGCCCAGGGCCCAAACAGTCAACAACACTGAGCTGACAGATCTGCTACATTCTCATTTGACGCAGTGAATCCAAACCTGAGAATGGAGAATAGCAGGAACCCCTAATGTTTCTGATTAAGTCTGCAAGCAAGTGAGTGCACATTCAAATGAGTGCTTGCCAAGCCACAGATCCAGGATCTCTAAATGTTAGCAGCCAGACTTTGGATCCCTCCCACTGACACTCCCACTGTGACCAAATAGGGATCCTTGGGACAGCATTCTCAACATTGAAACCCCTGATTTGAGGGTCTACAAGTGGAGTCCAGGCAAACAATTCCTGGAGTCCAGACAGATCTGAATACAAGGAGGACAGTATTATAGGTCTGTAGGTCACTGAGGTATTCAGGGCACCTGCACATGAGCATTGCGGCAGCGAACAGCGCCAGCACCCGAACCCTCTCCTGTGCGTAAGCCCCACACTTCCAGTCATCTATATCCTCTAGCAACCTGTCCTTCAAGGCACACTTCCAAATACACACCTGTGCTTACATACATGCACCTGCGACCTTCCTCCTTTAGCTACAGCTGAAACACCAATACCCACTCTCAAACCGGTGGACCCCTCTCATCTTCCCTGAAAAATACTCCAGACATCAGAGACAGATGGACCCAGTCTGAAGTACAGACTCCATGAACAAACATTGAAGGTTACAGAGAAGCAGATTGCTAGAGGTAGGTATAAGAACAAATCCAACAAAAATTAGGATATCATGGCTTCACGAGCAACCCCCAAAATCAATGGAAATGATAATTCATCAGAAACACAGGGAAATGATCTCAAATCTATATTTATCCAGCTATTAGAGGCACATAAAGAAGAAATGAACAAAGCTCTCAAAGAAATACAGCCAAACAAATAGAGGCACAGTAGTGGCATATACAGAAGAAAACAAACAAACAAACAAATAGAGGCCATCAAGGAAAGACAGGAATCCACATTTAAACAGATGAAGGACATGGTACAAGACATGAAAACAGAATTAGAATCAACAAAGAAAACACAAACAGAAAACCCTGGAGCTAGAGAACTTAGATAAAAGATCAGGAACCACAAAGGTAAGCATCACCAACAGAAGAATAGAAGAGATGGAATAGAGAACCTCAGGCACTGAAGATACAATTGCAGAAATTGATACATCTCTCAAAGAAAAAGTAAAATAGAAAAAGTTCCAAACACAAAACATTCAAGAAATTAAGGACACTATGAAAAGGTGAAATCTAAGAATAATATGAATTGGTGAAAAAGAAGACATCAGGCTACAAGGTCCAGAAATTATTTAAAAAAAAAAATCACAAAAGAAAATATTCCTAATTTAAAAAAAAAAAGAGATGTCCATAAACATATAAGAGACCTACAGAACACCAAATAGAGAGAACTGGAAAAGAAACTCTTCACATCATATCATAGTCAAAACACTGAAATTACAGAGCAAAGAAAAAATATTAAAAGCAACAAGGGAAAAGGGCCAAGTAACATATAAAGGTAGACCTTACAGAATCACACCAGACATCTCAACAGAAACTGTGAAAGCTAGAAGGGCCTGTGCAGATGACATGAAGACTCAAAGAGACCTAGGATGCCAACTCAGACTACTATGCCCAGCAAAGCTTTCAATCAACATAGATGGAGAAAGCAAAATATTCCATGACAAAACTAAACTTAAACAATATCTACACAGCAACCCAACTATACAAGAGATACTAGAAGGAAAACTCAAAACCAACAAAATCAACTAAACCCAAGAAAACACAGGATATAAATAACTTAAAAAAATTAAAAGAAAAAAACACGAAACATACTGTCACCTCAAACTACACAATAAAAGGAATTAACCAATTAATTAATTGGTCACTATTATCTATCAACATCAACGTCTCAACTCTCCAATACAGAGACACAGACTATCAGATTGGTTGTGGAAACAGGGTACAACATTCTCCTGCATCCAAGAAACACACCTCTGCAACAAAGATAAACACTACCTCAGAGTAAAGGAAAAATGCTTTTTAAGCAAATGGATCCAGAAAACAAGCTGGGTCCTAATATCTATTAAAATAGACTTTCAACCAAAATTAATCAAAAAATGTGAGGAGGGGCACACTTCATTCTCATCAAAGGAAAAATCCACCAGGAACATTACAATCCTGAACATCTATGCCCCAAATATGAGAGCACCTGCATTTGTAAAAGAAACATTATTAAAGCTCATATCACACGTTGATCCCAACACCTTAAAAGTTAGAGACTTCTACACTCCACTCTCACAAGGAGACAGATCATGTAGATAGAAGCTAAATAGGGAAATAATGACACTTCCAGAGGTCCTAAATCAAATGGACCTAATAGGTGTCTACAGAATTTTTCAACCAAGCTCAAAAGAGTATACCTTCTTTTCAGCACCTCATAGAACCTTCTCAAAAACTGAGCAAATTGTTGGGCACAAAGCAAGCTTGAACAGATAGAAGAAGATCAAAATAATTCCTGTATCTTATCAGACCACCATGGCCTAAACAACAACAGAAATAACAAAAAGCCTGAATGCACATGGAAACTAAACAACTCTCTTCTCAATGACAGCTTGGTCAGGAAGAAATGAAAAAGGAAATTAGTGATTTCCAAAAATTCAATGAAAATAAAGGCACAACTTACCGAAACCTATGGGACACAATGAAAGTAGTGTTAAGAGGAAAGTTCAGAGCACTAAGTTCAGAGCACTAAGTTCAGAACAGAAAGAAGTTTGAGACATCTCATACAAGCAACTTAATGGCACACCTGAAAACCCTAGAAGAAAAAGAAGCGGGCTCACCCAAGATGAGTAGATGATTGGAAATAATCAAACTCCAGGCTGAAATCAATGCATTAGAAACAAAGAAAAGAACTCAAAGAATCAATGAGACCAAGAGCTGGATTTTTGAGAAAATCAACAAGATAGACAAGACCTTAGTCAAACTAACTAAAAGGCAGAGAGAAACTATTCCAATCAGCAAAATCTGAAATGAAAAGGGAGACATAACAACAGATACTGAGGAAATCCAAACAATCATTAGGTCTAACTTCAGAAGCCTATATGCACAAAGTTTGAAAATAAAAATGAAAGAGCCAATTTTCTTAAGAAATTTCAATTACCAAAATTAAATCAAGATTACGTAAATAGATTAAATAGTCGTATATCCCCCAAAGAAATAGAAGCAGTTATCAAAAGTCTTCCTTCCAAAAAAAGCCTAGGCCCAGATGGTTTCAGTGCAGAATTCTACCAGTCCTTCAAAGAAGGCCTAACTGCAATTCTCTTCAAACAATTCCACAAAATAGAAACAAAAGGAACATTAGCAAACTCATTCTATGAAGCCACAGTCATGTTGATGCCTAAACCACACAAAGACCCAAACAAAAAAGAGAACTTCAGACGTACCTTTCTTATGAACATTGATGCAAAAATACTCAATAAAATACTTGCGAACCGAATCCAGGAACACATAAAAGATATCCACCATGACCAAGTGGACTTCATCACAGATATGCAGGGTAGTTCAATGTATGGAAATCCATCAACATAATCCATTACATAAACAAACTGAAGGAGAAAACCACTTGATCATCTCCTTAGATGCCAAAAAAATATTTGGAAAATCCAACACCCATTCATGTTTAAAGTCTTGCAGAGATCAGGGATACAAGGCACATACCTAAACATAGTAAAGACAATATACAGCAAGCTTATAGCCAACATCAAACTAAACAGAGAGAACCTTAACTCAATCCCACTGAACTCAGGGACAAGGCAAGGCTCCCCACTAAAGGAGATCAAGAGGATGCAAATCAGAAAGGAAGAAGTCGAAGTATGACTATATGCAGATGATATGATAGTATACATGAGTGACCCCAAAAGTTCAACCAGATAACTCCTTCAGCTAATAAACACCTTCAGCAAAGTGGCTGAATACAAAATTAAAAAAAAATTAGTAGTCCTCCTGTATACAAAGCACACAAGGGTTGAAAAAGAAATTGGGGAAACTAAACCCTTCACAAAGCCACTAATAACATAAAGTACCTTGGTGTGACTGTAACCAAGCAAGTCAAAGACCTGTTTGACAAAAACTTCACTTGAGGAATGGATACAGAAACTGTGGTACATTTACACAATGCAGTACTACTAAGCAATTAAAAACAAGGAAATCATGAAATTTGCAGGCAAATGGTAGGAACCTCAGAAGATCTTCCTGAGTGAGGTATCCCAGAAGAAGAAACACACACATTGTATACACTCACTTATAAGTGGGTATTAGACATACAATATAGGATAAACACACTAAAATCTTTACACCTAAAGAAGCTAAGCATGAGGGAGGACCCTCGGTAAGTTGCTCAATCCTCCTCATAAAGACGAAGGGGATGAACATTGGAAGAGGAAGAAAACAGGGATCAGGACAGGAACCTACCACAGAGGGCATCTGACAGACTCTACCCAGCAGGGTATTAAAGTGAATGTTGAGACTCATAGCCAAACTTTGGGCAGAGTGCAGGGAAACTTAGGAAAGAAGGGCGAGATACACCTGGAGGGGAGAAGACCTCCACAAGGAGAGCAACAGAACAAAAAATTCTGGGCACAGGGGTCTTTTCTGAGACTGATACTCCAACCAAGGACCATGCATGGAGATAACCTATAACTCCCACACAGATGTAGCCCGTGGCAAATTGGTTTCCAAATGTGCTACCTAATAACGGGAACAGGGTTGTCTCTGACATGAACTCATGGGCTGGCTCTTTGATCATTGACCCCTGAGGAGGGAGCAACCTTACCAGGCCACAGAGGAAGACAATGAATCTAGTCCTGATGAGACCTGTTAGGCTAGGGTCAGAGGGAAGGGGAGAAGTACCTCCTCCATCAGTGGACTTAGGGAGGGTCATTGAAGAATTTGAGGGAGAGAGGGTGGGATTGGGAGGGGATGATAGAGGTGGCTACAGTTGGGATACAAAGTGAATAAATTTTGATAAATAAATAAATAAATTAGAAAAAGGTGGTATATAACATACTCATTTAAAATGAATTGTATATCAAAAGAAATATGTGCAATATATAGTCTTTTTAGTTTTGTATTATCTGAAAAGCCATGGCAAAGTGTCATAAGCCTCTTTTGGAACTGTAACCCTTTCTTTTGTGATTGTAACAATAGATCTTGATTGATTAAAGACTGGAGCCAAATACAGAGTCCTCTAATAGCAATAACATTTTATGTAGGTTTAGCATATTTGTAACTGTCCCAAGCACTATGAACTTTTGGTTAATTTTTTTGTTACCACCATATAATGAAGTGGGTTTGTGTATTAGTCAGGGTTCTCTAGAGTAACATAACTTATAGAATGAATATCTCTCAGCAAAAAACAAAAAACAAAAACAAAACAGTATATGTATATGTATGCATGTTTATATATTTATTCCAAACACAGACTCAGACATGCACACACACACACACACACACACACTCGAACAGTATTTATTGGAACGATACACATACTGCAGTCCAGCTAATCTCACAGTGGCTGGCTGAGAATGAAAAGTCTACGATTTCAGTAGTTGCCCAATCCACAAAGTTAGATGTCTCTGCTAGTCTTTACTATATGATGGAATCCAAAAGAAGTAGGTAGGCTTTATTGTCTGTGAAGGAATAGATGTGATAGAAAGGCAAGGGAAGCCAAAAGCTTCCTTTCATGTACATACATGAACTTCCAGCAAAAAGTATGGTTCAGATTAATGGTGTGATTTTCTGCCTCATGATACTGATAAAAGGTGTGAGTCTTTCTACCAAAAATGTCTGGACTAAAAGTGGATTCACCTTCTTCTTACCAAGCAAAAAAATCAATCATCAATCAATCGATCAATTAATCAAAAGATTTTCATTCATTCCAGATATAGTCATGTTGACAATCAAAAGTAGCTATCACAGTCTGTATGAGTACAATAACTATGTTAATTCTATTCCCTCTATATCTATTTCTCTCTCTCTCTATATATATATATATATATCAACATATATATGAAATATAAAATAATAGGCATCAATATAGGAAAAACCCAGGAAGCACAATGCCCAGGCAGCTGCTCAAAAAGAGCAGTTATAAAATGCCAAACACAATGGGTAAGCTGTGAAAAATGAGGAGCAAAGATTTAGAAAAGAAAAAAAATTATTGATTACTGCAGTCAAAGTTTGCTAGCAAAACTAAGAATGAAAATCAATCTGATGATCAAAGAGCAGGCCAATCAGATTATGTCAGAGGCAGTCCCTCTTCACATTACTATGTAACCCACTTGGACACTGAACTGCCATGGGCTACATCTATGCAGGAGTTCTAGGTTATCTCCACAAATAGTCCTTGGTTGGAGTATGAGTCTCTGGGAAGTTCCCTGTGTTCAAATTATCTTGTTCTGTTGCTCTGCTTGTGGAGTTTCCGTCCCCTCCAGCTCTTACTATTTCCCACTTCTTACATAAAATTCCATTCACTCTGCCCATCAGTTGTCTATCAGGCTCAGCATCTGCTTTGACAGTCTATACTGCAGAGGCTTTCAGAGGCCCTCTGTGGCAGGTTTCAAGGTTGTTTCCTATTTTCTTTTTCTTCTGATGTCCATCCTCTTTGCCTTTCAGGATGGGGATTGAACATTTTAGTTAGGGTCCTCTCTTTGATCACCTCCCCCTGAGGGGGGAGCAGCCTTACCAGGCCACGGTAGAGGACAATGCAGCCAATTTTGATGAGAACTGATAGACTAAGATCAGAAAGGAGAGGAGAACCTCCCCTATTAGTGGACTTGGGGAGTGGCATGCATGCAGAAAGGGGAGGGAAGGTGGGATCGGGAGGGGAGGAGGGAGGGGTTTATGGGGGGGATACAAAATGAATAAAGTGTAATTAATTAAAAAAAGAATAAAAAAAAAAAGAAAATCAATCTGATGGAGGTGGAATCAGAAGGAATGGAAGGCAGACTGATGGTTATAGTTTTTTCATATATATGTATATTCTTTGATAGCTCACCATTTGTTATAAGATTTACTTGTCTTTAGTACAGACAAATATGCACCCTATTAAGGTAACGTTTTGTCATTGAGTGGCAGTGCCTGGGGATGGTTAAATGTTTTAGTGGATAAGAGTATTTTCTGTGCATGAGGTCTAAGTCTGAACCCATGTGAAAAGTTGGTCATGGCAGTACATCACTTTTAACTGTTGCTGTGTGCATTAAAGATAGGAGGGTTGATGAACACTAATCAAAATCAAGGCTTAGAAGAAGACCATGCCACAAGGAAGAAATCTAGATCATTATCAGGCAAGAAACTCAATGTCCTCCACTTACCTCAGCACATGTGTACAGGGGAGCATGTGCCACATACTTCTCCCCAACACACACACACACACACACACACACACACACACACACACACACACA
>NW_026592403.1:1384850-1459289 GCF_907164565.1 Psammomys obesus | reverse complement strand
ACACACACACACACACACACACACACACACACACACACACACACACACACGAAAGAAGCAATATGTTATAGGTTCGGGTATTTGTAACAAATGAGGATTGACATAAAATTTTTCCGTTGTTCAAATTCCAAACTCTTCTTATAAATGAGGAACAAGGATTTTTTTCCTCTCCATTAAAAACTGGTTTTGAGAATGTGAACCAGATTTTCATAATGTATTTATAAATTTGTTCCCACACCTATTGGAACAATAGGACAAAATGATTTAGAATCACCTCTAATCATTTGAACTGGCAGAAAACGGAGAAACATAGTGACACAGGGCGGCGATCATCTGCCTTTCTACAAATGTGCATAGAATCAGAAAGGGGTTTTATTGAGCAGAATGCAAGCCTGAGGTAATTTAGAGCCAGCGTTTCTCAGCGCGTGTAATGTTTTAATCCTCAAGTTTTATGATACATCTAGAAGGAGCTCTTTCAGAACTGGAAGAGCTGCCACCCAGGTGTGTCTGCTCTCAGAAGCTATTCTATTGTGAATGACAACTAATTTTTCAAAGAGCATCAACTTTTGTGATCCTGAATTATTACACTATAGTTATAAATGTGTTTAAATAAATCTTGTGGCCAGGTCTAGCTGGGCATGAAAGACAAACAGTTGCAAGGAATAATTTGAGGATCTTCCTGGATGTAAAATAATCTTTCTATCTCATTGCTTGAAGAGATTTCTTTATATTCAAAGGGGATGATTTCCTTGGAAATATAAACTCTTTTATGCTGGGACCTTTTCTGCTTCAGATGCATTCTCAAAGCCATATCCCATGCCTGGGGGAGGAAGTTCAGCGCATAGAACATGCTCAGTAACTAATGCAGAACAAATTGTTGTCTGTTTTACACGCTCCTAATTCCAATATAAATCCTCCATTTATAGGGGACATTTTATCAGACATTGTAATGTATCACTGAGTACTTCCAGGACTGAAAATTAGAGAAAAGGTCACTTTAGGGAGGTAAGATAACAGCTGGGAACATCAAATCAGCATGTACTGTGAGTTCTCTTACTCCATGCACCAGTCAATAAATATGGTCATAGCTTGGTCCTGGAAACCTGACTGGGGCAACGAGGGAAGGAAGGATGAAGGACAGAGGCACATGCCTACAGAAAACCTGGAATCAAATGGGCTAGGCTTGCTTTTATGAATGGCACCTATTATACAAAGATTTGGAAGCTCAATGATTTTACAAAACACCCCAAGAGAAAGAGGAGTTATTTCGTCTCCGGGGTGTGTGACAGGGAGCAATCTCAGGTTGCAGACATTCTGGAAAAGGAAGCTGAAGTTGCTGATTTTTGCACACTCTGATCGATCACTGATGAACATTTATATCTGGACCAGAGGAAGGCTTTGCCGTGCTACTGAGCCTCACCTGGAGGAAAATTTTGCCAATTTCATTGGTCTGAGGCCTTGGTCCTTGTCAATAATGCACATTCACTCAGGAATTCGTCTGATCATTATCCATTCACTTAGAATGTTTTAGGTTTCCCAGACATGTGTGAAATTTTGATGCAATTTACCTTGAACAGTATTGGTGGGATTAATTTAAAGCAATAAGCACATGATAATCTATCTGCCCAACTATCATCTTTATAGGTATCTGCCTATCTATATTTCATCTACTGTCTCTCCCCTATGGATTTACCTGTTCGTCTAATCGGCTATCTATCTGTTTACTGTCCATCCATTCATCCATCTGTCCATCCATTAATCCATTTTCTCCTATAACCTTAGATATTCTACAATGAATGATACTTAAACATTAGACTTCTACAAATGATGGACTTGGCTTGTCAGGTCTTTTTTATAATAACATTCCATTTTGGAGCTCTCAGGTATGACTGAAATAAAGTAAAGTCTTTTCAAAGAAAGGGTTAGATGGTATATATATTCTATTATGGTCACTTGAAATAGTTAAGCAGATCAGATGACTCAAACTCCATTTCATTTTGCCATCTGTATTTAAAATGGTGGAGGACAACTCTATGGTTTACCTGTATTCATTTCAACCATGCTCATAATTGATAATAATCTTGACAGTCATTGAGTGTAACAAATTCGTTAAAACATTTTCCCCTCTGTTTTTGGCGTGGAAGGAGGCAGTGGTTGGAGTAGGAAGACTAGCTGGTTAGGATTAGTTCGCCGTTCCATTCACTTCAGTTGGGACAGTAGAATAAAAACAGGACCCTGGAAAGGCAAAAGCAAATTTAAAAACAAGCACATATATTTGCTTTCACCAAAAATTAATGTAGCAGCAGGAAGGGGATGAAAGGAAGCAAACATATCATCAGATGGAGAATGAAAACATGGCTATTATAAACATGCCATTAATGCCCACTATAAAACAGGGCTTTTACAGTAAAAACCAAAATAAACAAGTTAATAACAGGCTGTTTCATTTTCCATATTTCACAGACAAGGGGACTTGAGTCTTAGCACAGAGTGTGAGAGATGGAGATGAAGAGGCAATGAGGGGCTGCGCAGTACTGCTTCTCTTTGCCAGTGACAGCTTATGAAGAAGACTTTTGACGGCATGACCATAACCTTTAATTGAGGCACCTAGCCTGGAACAGGTTCCTAGAAGCATAGGGTAAATAAAGCTAATGGCTCTTAGTAACATATTTGAGTAAGCGATTCATGGGGTACAGGTAATACCCAGGATTAGAGAGCAAGTGACTAATGTTCAGAAAGGAATGCTCAGCCACTCCTATGCAAATTGTTACTCCATCATACCTGTGCCTCAGAATGGGCCCTTTATGGAACAGGATAAAATATTTATGTGATGCCTCCTATCTCCAACTAGGCAAAGAGTTTGAAAACCTCAATTTCAGGTTTCCTTGCAAAATTATTCCACTTATAAACCCCACCACAGAGTAAGCTAGGAGTCCCCATAAGGTGATCTAAAGTAACTCGCTGTTGGGCTAATTTTAAGATATTAGATACCCACATATCACATAATGCAAATATGATTAGCAAAATTAAAAGGTGGGACCAATGGGACACCTAAGACCTGTATTAATACAGTAAATTTACTTTGTTATTATCATATTAACATTATGTAATATGGTTGAACATATGGAATATTGTAAATAAGTGCAGAGTGCTAAAAGCATGTTTATTCCCTCTCTCTCTCTATCTCCTTTTTATTTTTATTTTATCTTATATTCACTTCCTTCCTTTCCTTCTTCCCACCTTCCTTTCTGTTTTTTGTTTGTTTTGTTTTGTTTGTTTATTTGTTTTGACTGCATATACCTTTGTGTGAGGGTATTAGAAGCTTTGGAACAGGCCTTTCCTGAAAGGTGTGAGCTGCCATGTGAGTTCTGGGAATTGAACTCAGGTCTTCTGGAAGATCCTATAGAGTTGCATTTAGACAGTTAAGAGGTCCCTGACATGAAGGCTATGAACTGAACTCAAGTCCTCTGGAAGAGCAGCAAGGTTTAATTGCAGATTCATCTCTTCACCATATATATTTACTATAATATATTTAAATCAAATTAAAATATGGTGATCTATCCTAATCATCTAGAAAGTCACTACACTGGAATGTCTTACTATGTTGATTGTTGTTTGGTTATTATTACAAGTACTGATATATTTTATTTGGAGGGGAATTTTTTTGTTTTCTTTGTTTAGATTTTAGTTTTGTTTGTTGTAATCTTTTTTCCCCCAGTTTTTGAAGACTTGGCAAGGGGCACGGTGGAGATGAGGGAGGGAAGGAGGGACTGGGAGGGAATGAGGGATCGGGACACGGCTGGGATACAGAGTTAATAAAATGTAACTGATAAGAAAAAAATAAAATTCAAAAAAAAAAAAAAACCTGACAGCTTCAGACTTAGTATATAACCAATACTGGACTTGAACTCCTGGTCTTCTTTCCCTACTGAGTGCTGTAATTACAGGATTCTGCCACTCCCACCTGACTAAATGGCTAAACTTCTTAGGAAAATGTAAACCTTAAGGTATCAAGAATAGGAAGTAAAGCCCTAGTGTTTGTGAAACAAACCATCTAACACAATGTGCTGTTTGTTTCTTGATTTTCCTGCAACCAGGAACAGTTTGTCACTTCAACTGACTGTTTTATGTGCTTTACATTTCACAGCCATGTATACACCATTACACTCCAAAGGGAACACTCTAAGGTACTATTTTACTTGAAGTAGATGATCCACAGACAAGGTGTAGCAATATTTGAGGAAGGATTATCTGCAGGGCAATGAGAATGTAGATCTGGGTGAAAGGTCAAGTTCAAAGACAATAAGGCAACAACAGATTTCATAGTCATCCTCATGAATTGTCAGAGCCAATGGTGGAGTCAGCCGTGCTTGTGGTGATGGAAAGTCTACAAAGAGGAAGGACGTTTAGTCTAGCTACAAGAAACAATTGGAGATAGATAGAGTTGGGAGGCCTAGCAGCAATGACCTTAAAATCTGAGAAGAATGGTTCTTCAGTGTGAGAAACAGAGGGCTCCCTATGCTTTGAGTTTGACAGACTCTTTTTTTAAACTTTTTTAATTTTTTTATTAATTACACTTTACTCATTTTGTATCCCCCCATAAGCCCCTCCCTCCTCCCCTCCTGATCCCACCCTCCCTCCCCTTTTTGCATGCATGCCCCTCCCCAAGTCCACTGATAGGGGAGATTCTCCTCTCCTTTCTGATCTTAGTCTATCAGTTCTCATCAAAAGTGGCTGCATTGTCCTCTTCTGTGGCCTGGTAAGGCTGCTCCCTCCTCAGGGGGAGGTGATCAAAGAGCAGGCCAATCAGATTATGTCAGAGGCAGTCCCTCTTCACATTACTAGGTAACCCATTTGGACACTGAACTGCCATGGGCTACATCTGTGAAGGGGTTCTAGGTTATCTCATGAATAGTCCTTGGTTGGAGTATGAGTCTCTGGGAAGTTCCCTGTGTTCGAATTTTCTTGTTCTGTTGCTCTCCTTGTGGAGTTCCTGTGCTCTCCAGCTCTTACTATTTCCCACTTCTTACATAAAATTTCATTCACTCTGCCCGACTGTTGGCCATCAGGCTCAGCATGCGCTTTGATAGTTTGCAGGGCAGGAGGCTTTCAGATGCCCTCTGTGGTAGGTTCCTAGTTTGATTCTTGTTTACTTCTTCTGGCTTTCAGAGGCCCTCTGTAGTAGGTTCCTAGGTTGTTTCCTGTTTTCTCTTTTAAGAGAAAACTTTTGCAAGGGAAGTAATTGGATACTTAGGTAAATGGAGAATGCTGAAGAAGACACTGAGACCCACGAGAGACAAATAAACACATCTACTATAGAAGAAAGTAAAAGGGAAAAGGGAAGAGAGTGAGATGGGAAGCCTAATTCCTCCCTGTTTATGAGGAAGTTTATAAGGAAGTTAGCTTAGTTTTATTGTCTCCAAAAAGAATAGAACAGAGCTTGATAGAAATGAGATTTATGGGGTGAGGAGGACAGGACTAGGAGGCATCAAGTTTTAGGGAAGATGGAGGGAGAATATTGAAAGCGACAACTGGGATTGGGGGACATCTCAGGGATAAGCTAGAAAGCTAGTGCAATGGAAACTGTCAGGAATCTACAGAGTGATCTTAGCTAAGACTACTAGCAGTGGGGAGTATGGAACTTGAACTGACCATCTCCTGTAGCCAGGCAAAACTTCCAGCGGAGGGATTGGGACACCAACCCAGCCACATACTGTTTAATCTACAATTTATCCTACCCACAGATGTGCTTCAGTAAAGGTGGTGCAGTAATTTGGGAGTGGCCAAGAAATGGCTGTTCCAACTTGAGATCAAAGCAACTAGAGGGAGCCCATGCCTGACCCTGCCTAGATGGCCAAGACCTAGAGGCTGGATAACCCAGGGACCTAGAATAGAACCAAACACAACTGGAAAGAAGAAGTTAATGAAATGATTCCTAATGATACTCTGCCATGTTCATGATTGCTGTCTAGCCCAATTTGTGTTAGAGCAGCTCCACTTGACAACTGATGGAAATATATGCAAAGACCTACAGGCAAACATTAGGCAGAGCTTGGGGAATCCTGCTGAAGAGGGGGAGGAAGGACTGTAAGAGCAAGAGGGATGAAGGGCATCACAAGAAAAGCCACAGAATCAACTAACGTGAGCACATAGAGGTTCACAGAGACGAACCAACAACCAGGGAGCTTGCATGGGACTGACCTAGGCTTTCTGCATACATGTTATGGTTGTGTAGCTGGGTGTTCTTGTAGAACTTCCAATAGTGGGAGCAGTGACAGTCTCCTATTCTTTTGCTGGCTTTTGGAACCCTTTTCCTCTTACTGTCTTGCCTTGCCTCGCCTTAATAGGAGGGGAGGTGCCTAGTCTTATTGCAATTTGATATGCCATGTTTGGTTGATATCTATGCAGGCCTTGCTCTTTTCTGAAGGAAAACAGAGGAAAAGTGGGTGCAGGGGCAGAGGGGATGTAAAGAGGATAGACAGAAAAGAGGAGGGAAAACTGAGATAAGGATGTAAAATAATAATAATAATAATAATTTTAAAAAGATCAAATAAGTCAGCTTCCACATCGCAGTGATAGAGGGTGTTAAAAGAAACGTGAGTGTGATGCTCAGTCCTCATTCAAGAAGGCAAATGAGAAAGAGCTCAGAAGATGGAGAAACCAGGGAACAAGACAGGAGCCTACCAGAGAGGGCCTCTGAAAGATTCACCCAGCAGGGTATTCAAGCAGATGCTGAGACTCATAGTCAAACTTTGGGCAGATTTCAGGGAATCTTAGGAAAGAAGGGGAAGAGAGAAAGACCTGGAGGGCACAGGAGCTCTGAAAGGAGAGCAACAGAACTAAAAATGCTGGGCCCATGGGTCTTTTCTGAGACTGATACTCCAATGAAGGACCATTCATGCAGATAACCCAAAACTGTTTCACAGATGTAGCCCATGGTAGCTCAGTATCCAAGTGGGTTCCCTAGTAAGGGGAAGAGGGGCTGTTTTTGACATGAACTTAGTAGCTGGCTCTTTGATCACCTCCCCCTGAGGGGGGTGCAGCCTTAAGAGGTCACAGAGGAAGACAATGCAGCCAGTCTTGATGAGACCTGATAGGCTGCGGTCAGATGGAAGAGGAGGAGAACTTCCCCTATCAGTGGACTACTGCAGGGTCATGGGAGGAGATGAGGGGGGAGGTTGGGATGGGAAGCAGATGAGGGAGGGGGCTACAGCTCGGATACAAAATGAATAAATAAAAAAATAGAAAACATGATGCATGATGCTAAAAAATTCTGTCTCAGATTATGCATTACAGAATATCTGTGTTATTAAAGATCTGTGTATTAAAGATATTATTTAAAGACACTTTACAATCTAACAAAAAGAAACAATTAAATTTTTAAATGGTCGAAAAGAATAAAGCAACCTCAAAATAGAAGAGAAAGGGAAAAAAAGAGATAAGCATAGTAAATAATTCCAACATAAGGTGATATTTGAAATATGCAAATTAAGAAATAGCATACTCAGAAGGAAGGATAAAAAGACCACCCCTATCAGTGGACTTGGGGAGGGACATTCATGCAGAGGGTGGTAGAAGGGAGGGATTTGGACGGGAAGAGGGAGGGAACCACAGGGCAGATACAATGTGAATAAAGTATAATTAATAAAGAATTTAAAAAAAGAAATAGCATACTACAAACTATTAGAGCAACTGATAATTAATGGGTGTAATGGAACATATTTATGGTGCTATAACTTGTAAGGTGGAGCTAGGAGGATTTCTACATGGTCAGTGTCAGTCTGAGGCACATAGCAATGATGTACCTTTAAAAAACAAAACAAAAAACATGCACACCTGATAATTACCTTTCTTTCTTCCCAGTAAGAAAGCTGATAACACGTATATGACCTATGTGCCAAGACTAAGACCTGCATGATGTCATGCTACTAATAGGTATCCTGGACTCCAGGAAATGATGGCCTGAGAGTAGGATCTAACTCTGAGACTCACACACACAAACACATACGTATATCTATATACATGTACACATGCACATACATGTATGTCAACACATATCAAACCAGAAGGATTATATAGGAGAACTTGGACTAAGAAAGAGGAAGGGAGTATGCTGTAATTACATTATAATCTCAAAAATAAAACAAATGATAAAAAATGGAACCTGCAATACGGAAATTTAACGAGAGCACCTTTCAACTAAGAGACTTCTTGTTTTTCTCTGCCTATGTTTCAATCAGAATGGGAGAAAATAGGACAAAGATGTGAACAGTGTTCCTTACCTTTTTATTGTTTCTGAGCCTCCACTCTATAGCCTGTGTACAGCAGTATACAATGTTACCTCTTAAAACACAATGATATCTGATAAGGTAGGACTACAGCAAAATAGTAGAGAAAGTCTGCCGTTATAAACTTTACATCCTTTGCAGTATGGAACCTGTCATCAATGACTACATAAGCAAAAGCACAGTCCCCATTAAGATAGGTTGCTTGTTGTATGAGGCCATTATGTTTCAGATGGATTTTCCTCCTATTTCTTAGCTCCTGGAATAACAACCCATGAGACCAGTTATATACTACACAAATACCTAGCATATATAGCTAGACTCTTCTATGACCAGCTCATAACATAAAGTAACACATTATACTTATCTACATTGTGTCACATGGGTGGTTACCTGAGCTCAGGTACCATGCATCCATTCTCCTCACATCTTGTTGGCTGAATTCCATGGACCTGTCTCTATCCCAGAATTCTTTATGCACCCCAGATGTCCCACCTATTTCCTGCCTCAGCCATAGAACATGTTTTTTTTTAATTGACCAGTATAGCATCCATACAATACACAAGAGATTCCTTCTAGAGTTACTCTTATCTATTAATACATCATGATATAAAATGGAAATTAAATGGTAGCACAAAACAATAAATAAGTTGCAAGTAGCTACTGCACTATTGGTCTCTCAGATCATCAGAGCATCTGTCTGGATTGATGGGGCATTTGGGGGTTGCAGGCTTTGGTGTAAAGACATCAGCTACTGAGCTGTATTTTCAGTTTTGTTTAATTCTTAAGCTAATTGATTCTCCACATGTTATAACTGTTGGATTTTAGGATTTTTTACTATTATACATAATTACCTTTGGAATAATGTTCTATCTATCTACATTCTAATACATTATTTAAACTGGAGAAAGAACTTCGCATATACATACATGTATGATAAAGACAAAGTACATTTGTGCAAAATAAAAATATTTCAATTGTCAAAACAGCAAATAAAAAGTTTTTTTAAATTTTTTTTGTATATTTAATCACTTTGTAATGACATGTACTCTTTAAATATTGTTAGGGGAGAATTCTGTAGGTGATGTTATTGAAAACAAGGAACAAGTCAGTGTAGTGAGGCAAGCTTTTAATCCTAGCACTCAGGAGGCCAAGAAGGCTGATGGCTACAAGTTGGAGGCCAGTCTGGTCTACAGAGAGAGTACCAGAAGAACTAGGGCTGCATAGTGAGACTGTTTCCAAAAACAATAACACAACAGCAAAATGAAAAACAAGTAACATTTTAAAATACAAGGGAAGTTTTGAGAAGAGGAAATATAATTGAAACTGATGGCAGAGAGGCAGCAGATTTTTATGAGGTCAGCTCATAT
The DNA here is from genome assembly GCF_907164565.1 of Psammomys obesus. Lineage (NCBI taxonomy): Eukaryota > Metazoa > Chordata > Mammalia > Rodentia > Muridae > Psammomys > Psammomys obesus. Next base: position 1,449,634 of record NW_026592403.1, on the reverse strand, counting down.
TCCATAATCAATTATAAGCTTTAGTTTTCTTCTAAAAGCTATTAATTGCTTCATATTGTATGTGTTCTGGTTTCATTCCTATTGCTGTCATAAAATTCTATGACTAAGAGACTTAGAGGAAAAGAAGAATTTATTTGGCTCCCAACTCTATGACCCTCAATGGAGTGATGGATACAGAATTTGTGGTACATTTACACAATGGAATACTACTTAGCAATTAAAGACAAGGAAATCATGAAATTTGCAGGTGAATGGTAGGAACCAGAAAAGATCATGTCATCATATCGCTGGCCTTCAGTGACACTTTAATAAAGCCTGAGTGAGGGCTGGGGAAAAAAGAGCAGGGCAACACAAGAAGGACACCAAGTCTAGACTCTGATCAAGACACTGATTTAATAATAGTAAAACCAGCACTTATGTAACAGAAAATTACAAGCAGTTTCTCATGGTATCAACTTCACTTGGCAAAGCATCTGAGGATTCACTCAAGGTTACACAGAATTTGCTGTCTGGCTCCCATGGTTGCACAGAGTTTATTATCTAGTTCTCAGGGTCAGAGCTCTCTGCTGTAGGACTGCCAAGGTCCTGAGACATTGAGATTTAGATTAAACCCATGTCTGCCAGGGCCAAGAGGCAAAATTCCACTGCTCAGACTCAGCACCAACTAGCAATACGCACTCCAATTCCAACTCCATATTGACTGCCACAAGATCAACCTGAGTGAGCTATCCCAGAAGCAGAAAGACACACACAGCATATACTCACTTAGAAGTGGATATTAGACATATAATATAGGATAAACATACTAAAATCTGTACACCTAATGAAGCTAAGCAAGAAGGAGGATCGTGGGTAAGATGATCAATCCTCATTCAGAAAGGCAAATGGGATGGACATTGGAAGATGGAGAAAATAGACAACAGGACAGGAGCCTACCACAAAGGGCCTCTGAAAGACTACCCAGCAGAGTATCAAAGCAGATGCTGAGACACATAGCAAAACTTTCAGCAGAGTGTAGAGAATCTTACCAACAGTCAAAACTCTTACCAACAGTCAAAAAGGGCATGTAACTATTTGACTTACACTCAGCAGTTTTGGACTTAGAAAAAGAAAAGTTTAGTGATAATCCAAAACTTTGATTACAAAATGTTCTTCAGAGCATGTATTTGGACTGGAAACATGTGATGGAAACAAAAATGGTGCATAAGTACTTATGGAGAAAATACAAACTTACTAGCCAAGTTATGATTTAAAAAGCTCTTCTTCTACTGAATGTGTTTCTTATTTTGCATTTTGAAAAAATCGAATGCTTTATTAACATAAATAATTTTAAGGAGTTAGGTTTTGTAATTCCTGAAAAAATATGTATTTATGTCAGTATATACGGTGAACATATTTTTTTTCTAGAACTTTGGAAGATAATAACAGATTTCTCTGAGCTTAACATCGAACTTGAGCCGCATCACAGTAATAGCAAGACAACAAAAGTACCAGCTGATAACATTTCCTCATGCAAAATCAATCAGACCCAGTTCTCTCTTATCACCTCACTCAGGCTATTTATATTCAGCAGGATGGTCTTATTGAAGATTGAATCATGATATTCAGTAGCAGCCTTTCTGTCCAGCACTGCATTGCAATGATAAATATAGAAAAGCGGTAGGGACTGGCCATTTGCTATAAATCTTGGAACTGTAGTCTCTTTAAAGAGTGCAGTGGTACTTGCTCCCAGTAGCTTTGTTACAGTCTTCCAAAACAATCCACGGCTTTCACTTCAGATGCAAGAAAAAGACCATGATTGTACATGAGTTTTGAATTATAGATGATGTTTTGTTAAAAATACATGTGAATTTTCAAGGCACAGAATAAGCTTAAACCTCATAATAAGTGTAAGATTAAGAAGACTAGAGTCTAACCAGCTGAGGTGCATAGGGAAACTTCAGGTCTTGCTAATGAACCCTTTAAAGACTAAAGCACTCTCCTAAGTAATGACTATTTTATTTGTCTTTGAAAATATTATTTGTACTTGTCAATATTTATAAAAACATGGTTGTATGTATTTATTGGACTCACATTTTCATTTGTTTGTATGTGTGTGTTTTTGTGTATGTGTGAATGTGTGTACTTGCTTCTAAGTTTATAGAGGCAGATTCTAAAAAAAATTAGAGAAAGTAGACATTTTTGTGTGTTCTAGATGAGAGTTAAAAATCAAAGAAAATTCATATAAAAATGTAAAAAGAAGACAAAGATAAAGCAAACCAAAATAAAAACTGCAGATATAATCAGGATTCTTCTTTGATGAGCTGTATTTTGTTTGTCACTTTGCACCTAGAATAATTCAACCTTATTAAGACGTTGACACCTGAGACAAAAACTTCAACCATCTTTATATGTTGGACTCTATGAAAGAGTTCAAATGGATGCCAATTAAATGCCATCATATTCTCCCATGATAGGTCCAAGGTCAAAGATGGGCTAAGCCCTGATGTTTCACTTCTGTTTTTCTGTAGTTATTTTTGTAGAGATGACTACGAGGTTATTTTAAATCTTTATTAGCATAAAATATCTGATTGAGCAAGTGGTGACCTTGTATCTCTGTCTTCTGATCTGGACATACAGATCATAAGTTGAAGAATCAAACAGACCACAGGTTTTCAGGTTATGGTATAATCTGTACTTCTGCTTTATCAAAATTATTCAATTATAATAATTAGATGTACTAAAATATAAAATTTCATGGTATTAAAATAAACATTAACAGCCATAACTAATAAAGCCTCTGACAATCTTGCAATAGCCATGGGATTTTAAACTTTATATATTTTAATCTTTATTTTAAGCCACCTAACTTGTATTTCTTCAAACATGTGAACTTTGGGGCATGATAAGGTCCTAGGTTCTTATCTGTCACCAGGACACTGGTTCAGACTGCTAGACTCATACCCTGTTCTCATGCCTATGGGCCCTCCTCACCCCTCTGCTCTTCCATGCTTGCCATGGGGAGCACTTTTATAGATGCTGCAGCTAACAAACAGTGGACATGTTCTGTACTGACCCACCCTTACTTCTCCTCTCTTCAACATATCTTAGGCATCTTGTACTGTACTAGAAGTAGACCTGCTTTCAATTCTTTTTAAAAAAAATTGTTATAATATTTTATTTTTATTAATTACAGTTTATTCACTTTGTATCCCACCTGTAGCTCCCTTCCTCTTCCCCTCCCAACTGTACCTTCCCTCTTCTCCACCCATGCCTCTCCCCCAGTCCACTGATAAGGGAGGTCCTCCTCCCCTTTAATATGCTCTTAATCTATCAGGTCTCATCAGGAGTCGCTGCGTTATCTTCCTCTGTGGCCTGGTAAGACTGCACCACCCTGAGGGGGAGGTAATCAAAGAAACAGGCCAATCAGTTCCTGTCGGAGACAGTCCCTGTTCCCATTACCAGGGAACCCACTTGGACACTGAGCTGCCACAATTCTTGGTGCTCTAATATCCTACAAAGTTTTTCTCTTCTTTTGTATCACAAAAGTAGAAAAATAGAAACCAGAACACATTTCATGCTATTTTTTTTTTACCTATTTAAAAATATGACTGAATGTGCTTCTTGCAAGAATTATGAGGAGGAGATGAAAATAAAAAATATAAATAAAATTATTAACATTTCTAGCATGGTAGCCATAAAGAATATTTTCTGGCACTGTTTTAACAATGGCTATATATGTTATAAATGAATATAAATGTCTAATGAAAACATTTAATGTTTCATGCTTTATTTTACCTTTTTCATGTTATTTGAAAGACCAAACAGGGCTGTGCTATTTGTGTCAGTATTTTAGAGTTGAAATTATGTTCTTCATATGGGAATCCAAAGGTACAGTATGAAGTATTTACTAATAGGTAATTAAAATTATTTTGTGTAACAGATTTAAAAAGAATGTCAAATAACAGCCTGGAAAATGATCTGAATGTATTTCTTACACTTTTCAGATTGATTATGTAGTTACTTATTTCTCTTCATTGTGCACAATCATTTAAATGGCCTTGCTGGAAGCATTTTAAACTGTTTGGTCCGTTGCTGGCATAACACAATTGACTTAACTTAATAATATTCCACTTTTTTTTATTTTTTGGCCCTCATTGACTATGATGTGAAACAACAAATAAAATGAGAGACAGGAAGTCATTAACCATCAGTATGAAATAAATGGTACCATTATTCAACATTTGCATTTATAGGGCTAGAAAAAATTTGTATGCAAAAATGTGCATGGAATCTTATGTAAGAAGTGGGAAATAGCAACGAACTGGAGAGGACAGGAACTCTACAAGGAGAGCAACAGAACCAGAAATTTTAACACAGGGAACTTCCCAGAGACTCATACTCCAACCAAGGACTATTCATGGAGATAACCTAGAACCCCTGCACAGATGTAGCCCATGGAAGTTCAGTTTCCAAGTGGGTTACATAGTAATGGGAAGAGGGACTGCCTCTGACATAATCTGATTGGCCTGCTCTTTGATCACCTCCCCGTGAGGGGGGAGCAGCCATACCAGGCCACAGAAGATGACAGTGCAGCCACTCCTGATGAGATCTGATAGACTAAGATCAAAAAGAAGGAGAGGAGGACCTCCCCTATCAGTGGACTTGGGGAGGGGCATGCGTGTAGAAGGGGGTAAGAGGGTGGGATCAGGAGGGGAGGAGGGAGAGGATACAAAGTGAATAAAGGGTAATTAATAAAAAATAAAATAAAATAATAATAATAATAAATAGAACTAACTTCCTTTGGTAGTTTTGTTCCAGAATAGAGATTTTTTCATTCTCTCAAATTTTTATACTTGTTTTGTCTGTGCACAGCTTACAAATCAAAACACCCTCAAATCTTAATTAACTACAGCTTCACTCAGTGTGTCAGGACAAGGGCAAAACACAGCCCGATTTTGCTCAAATTATAGCATGAATGGCCAAAATACTGATTCTCTGAAATCTCGGAAACACAATCTTTTCTGTGTCATTGTTGGGGTTCTTGTCTTCTGAATCTCAACTGAATGAATGATCCACTAAGCTTTGCTCACTGCATTCTAAAGCTTTTCCAAAGTCAGCATTCCTCCAGAAAACCTGTTCCAGAGGCCCACCAACATGTTCCTGTTATTGCAAAAAGAACCCCACTGCTTGATAGCCATTTTCTGATTAACACAGTTTAAAAAAAATGTTAATGAAGATGCTTTTCTGGTCCCAGCTCTTGGGCTGTTTCTCATCTTCTACCTTTATAAAGTTGTAAAGTCTTTCTCTGATCTTAGAGAATACCCATTTTCCTCACAACATTGACTCACTCAGTCAGCTTCCTGCTAGTTTCCCATTGTAAGTAATGGCATACTTTTGAACTTGTAAGCGTTCCCATTCTCTGCACACCCCAGTTCCTCTGTTACTAGGTGTTAAAAAAATTCTAAGGTGATGATGCACAAAAACCCAAATAAATTTTAAAACAACTAATTCAAAAATACAAATAAACTACTTTCCTTATCACTAAGTTTCAATGACAAAAAATTCATCACTGTGTGGAAAGGAGGCAGCTATTAAATTAAAAACAACATCTACCAGATCTTCCTATCCATTTTTTTCAGAAATTATGCTCTGTTGATATAGGAACTATATAGAAATTATTTGTGAACCCACTGCCATAGAGAATCCTGAACAATTGTTTTCTAAAACAAGAATACATTTTGAAAATAGAAGAATAACTTGAGCTAGAGAATGGGAGAATGCACTTCAGCTACCTCAATTGATGGCTAATAACCCAACATTTTAATAGATATCTTATTGTCTTTGATGACATAAAAGTATGTGGAAGTTAGTTTTTTCTGGGCATATATACAATGGCCACTCAGCAACAGAAAAAGCAGTGGGAACTTCTATGAGAGTTTCTCAGTTGATGCATTGCTCATGGTAGAGTTAAGGGCAAAGAGGAAGTATGTGCTAGTATCTATGGGTAGTATTAAAAGTAACTATATGACTTTGTAAAAAGTTAATGAATTTTTTATATATTAATATTAATAATGAATATGTCACAGGTATCCATTTGATAAACCTTACAAATGAAAAATAGGGACTCCTGGGTGACAGGTTACAGAAATATGCTTGCCACAGAAAGTCTTATAAAGGCAGAATCAGATAGTTAATATGTTTAAATAAAACTATGGCATTAGTTAAATAATGTAATTTTATAATTATGTAGATGTGGAAGTTGGTTAGTTGACTAAACACCCATAAAAGAAAGATATTAGGAGATAATGTAACCAGATTTTAAAATTGTATTCCATTATTCTCCTTTCTCTGAAAAACAGAATAAGATACATACAAGAAAGAGAAATATTTTTTCAAAAATAATGGTTGGGACAATTTTCATTTTGTTAATAGATGAAACATATTAAAGAACAATTGTAGTTCAAAATGTATTTAACTAATTTTAACTTGATTTGCATAAGAAGGTAATATCTTTGACATGGGTAAGAATCTGTCAGAAATATAACGAGAAGCAGGTGGTTAAACATAATCCAACATGAGATCTTAAATGGGTCAAGTGGAAGATTTTCCTTTTGGTTTGCTGTGATGAGTGCATCATAGTCAGGTCAAGACTGCTTCAAGGGTGGGCCTTTGGTTGGGCCAGGCATTGGTTGGGCATTCCTTCAGTCTCTGCTCTCTCTTTATTCCTGCACATCTTGTAGGCAGGGCAAATTTGGGGTCGAAGTTTTTGTGCGTGGGTGGGTGTTCCCCTCCCTCTACTAGGAGACTAGTCTAATTAGAGGGTGTCTTATTCAGTCTCTATGGTCTCTACTACTAAGAATCTCTCCTCGAGCCCCCTCATATCCACCCAGGAGCCTACTCTGACTTTGGTCTTCAGCTTGTTACAGAGATATCTCCACCCTTAATTTCTTTTTTCTCAACAGGCGTTCTGTCCTCTCACTTCCACTCTCCCCAGGTCTGATATCCATGCTCTGTGTCCCCTCTCCTACCTTTTTTCCCTCTCGTCAGGTCAGCCACTACCTATGTTTATTCTAGCTCCCCTTCTGAGTGAGATTTATGCATCCTCCCCTGGATCCTCCTTGCTACTTATCTTCTTTGAGTCTGAGCCTTGTAGTATGCCTATCCAGTATTATATTCCTAAGATCCGCTTATAAATGAGTACATACCATGTGTGTCTTTTAGGGTCTGGGTTACCTCACTGAAGATGTTCCTTTCTAGTTCCACCCATTTGTCTTCAAGTGGCAACCCTTGACCCAGTGAAAGATACTCTGCTAAGCTTGTAAACAGGAGCCTGTCACAGTTGTGCTCTGAGAGGCTCTACCCAGCAGCACCTCAAAGCAGATGCTGAAACTCACAGTCAAACTTTGGGTGATGTGTTTGGAGTCTTGTGGAAAAGTGGGAGGAAATATAATAGGACCTGGAGGTGACTGGAGCCCCACAGAAAGACCTACAGAGGACAGAGGGCCCAGAGGTGCTTGCTGAGACTGAAGCATCAACGAAGAACCATGCAGGGAACTCGATCTAGGCCCCCTACAAAGATGTAGCATATGGACAGCTTAGGCTTCAAGTGGGTCCTTTAGTAAGGGAAGTGGGGAATGCATAGGACACAGACTCACTTGCCAGATTTTTGATCACTTCCCCCTGGCAAGACTGCCTTGCCAGGCCATAGGGGAAGGGGATGTGCTTAGAACTGATGCAACTTTAAGGAGCTGGGATAGACAGGAAAGGGAGCTCCCCTTGTCTGAGGAAAAGGGAAGCAGGAGAAGAGGTAGGAAGAACAGGAGGGAAGGAGCTACAACAAGGATGTAAAGTGAACTTTTAAAAAGACAGCTTTTGATGGAATATTTGTGATGTGAAAGCAGAAGGGGGCAGAGTTTGGGGAGAGGAGGGAGACAAAAAGAGAGGGGAGAGGCAAATGCTTATGTACCCTAAAACTACGTATCTGTCCTATCTGATGTATTTTGTATATAGTACCATAAGGAAATCTACTTTTTAAAACTAACAAAAATATCAATAAAATTGCTTTCAGTCCTCTTCCTCCATGGCCTGGCAAGGCCGCATAACCAGGGGCAAGGGATCAAAGAGCAATCAACCGAGCTCATGATAAGAAGACCCAGGCAGTCTTGATGAGACCTAACAAGTTATGGCCAGATAGCAATGGTGGAGAACCCCCCTTTTCAGTGGAGTAGGGGAAGGGGATGAGGAGAAGAGAGAGGGAGGGTGGAACTGTGGGGAGTTGAGGGAGGGGGCTTCAATCGGGATATATAATGAATACATTGGGGAAAAATAATAAAAGTTAAAAGTAATTTTAAAACAATACAAGAAAAATAAATAAATAAAATTATTTTGTAAAAATGCTTCTAGTCCGTGACTTCTAGACTCTTTTCAAATATTTATTTCGCTTTCATGTATGTGTACATTTTCCTGTGGGTGTGTGAGGTCTCTCGTGAACATGTGAGCATGCACATGCATGTGCACAAACATAGGTTCATGTGCCTTTAGAGTATTTTGGTTCCCTTAGAGCTAACGGTGTAGGCATTTATAAGCCATCTGATGTGGGTGCTGGAATCTAAACCCCAGTCCTCAGGATAAAAAAGGAAACACCCTTTATTGCTGAGCTACCTATTCATTCCCTAGGCCAGCCGTTCTCAATCTGTGGATTGAGACCCCTTTGAGGATAAACAATCTCTTTGGGGATGAACAATCTTTCACAGGGATCATCTTAAACCATCACAAAGCACAGATGCTTACATTACTATTCATAACAGTAGCAAAATTACATTTATGATGTAGCAACAAAAATAATCCTATGGTTTGCATTTACCACAACATGAAGAACTAACTATATTAAAGGTTTGTATCATTGGGAAGGTTAAGAACCACTGCCCTAGACTTTTGTTTTAATGTGTTGACATAATAAACATCAGAAAAGATGCAAAGAACATATAAAGATCAAATATGAAAATGTTTAGCAAGGAATCATTTTATGTAAAAAAATAATTGTAGAAACTCAAAGATTCGTTAATATGGGTTCCAAGTGGCACAGGGGATGGCCTTCTTCCAGTGGCGTTCATTGTCTCCTGTGAGATAAATAGAAAAAGGCAGACTGTGGATAACTATAAACCTGGAGCCATAAGTAAAGAACATCATAGTGAAAGACATCTCACACTGCAATATCCTAACAAAGCAGGAATCTGCAAGAAGAAGGCATCTGGCACCATATCTAGAGGCCCAGAGTTCATCGATAGCTTCCAAGCTTCCAGATAACTCTGTGAGTCTGTGATTCTCAGACCTAGTCAGGCGTGTTGTATCTGCACCCTATTTTCAAAGAAGAAACAATGGGGGTTAGAAAGATGACCATGTTCAGTACAGGTTAAGACGGTTTTTGGTTTCACTTTGTTTTGTTTTTATAAAAAAAAGTTTCAGTGTACAGATGTTTGAAGTTCGGGGACTCTGGAGGACCTCAGTGTATGAATGAGAACTCTTTGATATCCCATTGAGTTTCTGGTGCTGCGTGCCCTCGAGCCTTCCTTTGCTGAACAGACCACATGGGGACAACCAAAACTGTCAGATGCCAATGCTGTCAAAGTGCTTGCAGCTCTAGTCGCTCAATTTATTACACTGTGGGTAACTCGGTGCTATTGTACCAAGTTCACATCCCAGAAAGTGTAGTACTCATTGAAGCCAGCCCTGAACATAGGAAAAATTAGTGTTTTTTTCTTTTTTTTTTTAATCTGTTGATGAGGAAATTACAATTGTTGTAAAAACAACTGAATTTCTTTCTCATAAAGCCCAAGGGCTGCTCTCATGTTATTCTGCATAGAAGCTTGATTAACCCATACCCATTTCTTTGTCATCAAAATGTTGTATGAAAATTATGTTTGAAGTCAGACAGTTCTGGGTTCAGATTATGTCTTTTCTATGCCCCTGGCCAATTAGATGGCCTAAACTTTTGTCCTGTGGTCACAGTGTCCTATGGATGTTAAACCATGGTGTCATGGAGTATGCCACAAGTACAGTATACCACGATGGAGACTCCTTGATTAGTCTCCATTTTCAAATCTATGATACTTGAATAAGACTTGTTGGATGGCCTTAGTCCACTTCTGGTGCTTTTCAGCATCTGCCTCAATGTAAAAACCAAAAGTTCCATTATTCTTGAAGATAGGTTTATCAAAGTAGAACAAGACAAAAAACCAAAACCTCATCAGTTTTAGTCTCAGATATATTTGTTCCCAGTTTCCCAGTGAAAAGGTTCTGAAAGAAATTGGTCAAACCTATAGTTTTGCAGGTTTCCTTACTTTTACATATAAGGGAAGAAATATTTCTGCGCCTGGGCACACAGAGAGAAACATGCTCTCTTGCTCTCTCTCTCTCTCTTTCCTGTCACACACACACATACACGCACATGCATCTGCATGGAGTCTGTTAAAACTAAGTGTACAATTCTGTATCCTGGGGTTCCTAATTCATGAATCTCCATGATAATGATATGTAATCAGCTCTCTAAAAGGCTTAAAAGCAAAAGATATATAAACAACGTTTTTACTTACCCCTAATTTGATTCCTGGCTAGCCAGCAGGACTCTATAGTCCATGGTTATTATCCATGTGTAGTTTCATTTAAAGCGTGCCAGCTGGGGCCACTTCTCATTTGAGAATTGCAACAGCTGTCCCAGTGGAAAATAAAAGTGTGCCACTTTAAATTTTAGAACAAGACCACAGAAATGTCAGATTCCTGCCTCAGCTGCACAATGACACACATTATATTTGACCTGAACACTTTCCATCAATTCATGCTCATGAGAAAATTACACTTTGGATTTACTTGATTCCTGTTCTTTATCCAATTTCTTACATAAAAAAGGCAATTTGATCTTCTCTTCAATGACCACTGTATAAATATATTCAACACCAGCATGCTAATATCTTGAAAGCTGGATGGTAGTTTTTGAAATGCCAGCTATGATATTTCTTTCTCTCTTCCTAGACCACAAAATATTGCAATCTAATCAAATTTAATTAGTTGCATTGGGTCTCTTCTAAAGCACATCAGCCTCCACCAGTGACAAATTTAAAATGAGATTTAAATAATATTTGTCTTGTATACAATTTTCAGACTTGAGCACATAACTCTGATAAGGGTTTTTTTCTGTCCTATTGACCTTGTGAGCATATTAAAAATATTTTCTATTTGTATGTGTGAAGAAGTAGTTATTTTATCTTCTCACAGTCCTTTACAGGTTGTATCACGGACCTAAGTTCTCAGTTTCTGATTTGTATGAATTTTTATTTGAGGGTTGATCTTTATCCGTTGCTCGTATAAGGTGCAATTCTGTTGCACAGTATCAACAAAGAAAAGGAGGGAAGGAATTTGGCTGGATTCTAAGGTTGTTTGCAGTTCAGTTGAAACGCAAGCTTTTAGAGGAAAACATTGACACAAGCAGTTATAGTACCAGCCAACATCCTATTCTTGGTGTTATAAGATAAACTTTTATGACAAATACAGACAGGAGTGAGGATGTATCTCATTGTTTAAAATGCTTGCCACGCTATTAAGAGGACTAAAATCAATGTAAATGCTGGAAGAGATAGGCATCCCACTTGACTCAGAGGGCAAAGAAAAGAGATTCTGGAGCAAGAGAACTAGTTAGTCTAGTCATACTGGTGAGCTCAAGGTTAGAATGAAAGATCATGTTCAAAGAACAGACTGTTGAATACCTCAACTCGTGTGCCCACACACAAGTAAAGATACATACCATCATTCATGGACCACACGCGCACATACACATGAAAATGAGAAAAAGAAATGAATGGAATGATGACAACAAATACTTAAATATGACTTTAAAAGAGAACAAACATGAGAACTTAATTATAGTATATTTTTTTTAGAAAAGGCTTAAGATAGCAGACTATTTGAGTTTGGCCTAGGGTATGGATATTACCAGGTGTTTCTAAAAATTTACAATTTAGTTATGACAAATGAATGTTTCTAGGAAGAAAAATTATATCTAATAACATTCAGTCATGCTTAAGGAGCAAAGTGGTTATTGCTGCTTGGAGTAGAGTCAGCAAGTTCAGACAGTGACCTCATTTTAAATCAAGTTTTATTAGAACAGGACTTAACTTATGTTGATTTATTTTCTTTGAGTTCACAACTGTTTTTGCCATAAGAACACAATTCTTTTCGTTTTTTTTTTTAAGTTTCCATTTGCCTTCAATAATTCATTTATTTGGAAAACCTTATAATATGGGTTTAACAGGTACTACTCTAGGGGGAAAAGTCACAAACAGCTAAGTGGGCCCAACTATAGTGAATTTTAGTCATACATGCTGGAAAACTCTGGGTTTATATGTATAATGTGACTTCATGATCCTCAGTCACCAAGTAAAGCCAAGTAAACTCTCAATACGAATGCACTTCATGTAGTACAAACACACAACACACCATGGGTTGACTACAAATGCATGCATGCTATAGGAATAATTACACAGGATTCTGGGCCAAATCTCAAAATATATCTGCAAAGACTTGCAGATTTTTAGTTGTTTTCTCTGAGTTAGAAGAAGCCTAAAGTTCCACAAGGCACACCCAAAGTATTTTATCAAGGACCAGGAAGGTTCTGAGCAGACTTGAATCGCAAACCAGGATTCCTAATGGAAAGGTTGATGCTTTTTAGCTTTTGCCTCAATAATTAGGTTATGCAGCCCCTGATGTTGGCACTGTGTCAAATTCTTGGGTAGAGTTTAATCAGATAAGAATGTCAATGGGAAGAACATGTAGAAACATTCATCAGAGGATTAAAGTTGATTTGACCCAATTCTAATACACATATATCATTATGCTTGAAAATCCTAACATATTTACTATCTGGTTCTTTAAAAAAAAATATTTTCTGTGCTACTGCATAAGAGAAAGCCAAAACACCTGAATGATTGTAGAACACATACTTTGAATTTCATTTGACTAGTTTTAGGCATGTGACCAAAGATCTGGTCATTCAGAAGCCAAAGCTATAAATGTATTCTCTTAATCATATCATTAACTAGGAAGCATTTGTCATCTGTCCTTTTTTTCCTTATCTGTTAGGCAGGATTTATCCACATTTGGAACAACTGCCTTGGAGTCGAATTTGAGAGTCACCGGTCTTGTGGGGCCATTCTTCAATGGTGTGCTGACACTAGTCACCTCTGACCTATTGAATGGATGAAGAATGAAAATTTGTTGTGCATTTCTAGGCTCCTTAATCAAGATGTTATAATGTCTATCCAGCATTGTCATGTGTCAATAAACATGAGTTACTTCCCTTTAGCCTACTTCCACAGGCCTGCAAGACTGTAATCATCTCTAAATGTCATATCATAGCAAGATGTTGAAGATGCCTATTCATGAGCTTCCTTTCTAGACCTGCTTCATGTTGGCTGTTTTAGGCTTACTTATTCTTAGGTCACATTCAGAATGGGCATAAACCTTTCTTTCATGTCCAAAGAACTACAGAATTGAGATACTCCAAATCAGCCTTATTGAAAATGTCTGCATTTATTGACATTTTATTTCTGCTCATAACTCTTGCCTGAATCTCTTTATTTCTCTCAAAATAATAGAAAACAGATATTAGTATTAAATTACATGTACATTTGTGTAGACTGTCAAATACAAATTTAATACCAATTTACATTCTGAATTTGTTTTCTTCACTTTCTTGTCGAATGTTCATTTTAAAAATATCTAACATGAACATTCAGATTTTACTGTTAATTTTGAGTCAACTAGTATGCTTATTTCAAGGTTCTGTCCATGAGGGTAATGAAAAGATCAGAGTTCCATGCAGGGGAAGCAACGATCATGGTGGATAAAATAGATGTTTGCATATCCACAGATGAGACACCAATAGTGGGTTCCAAACTCACTCCGTTACTGTCCTAGGACATGTTCTAACTTAAATAAATAAGTAAGTAATTGAACAATGGTTGGGGACTGGGTAGAAAGCCTTATTTTAGACACTGAGTCTAGAGAGAATCCAAGATGGCGGCAACCAGCACCCACCGTATCTGAGGGGCAGAGGATCTAAAACTCTGAAATTGATGAGTGGAGGGGAAGCTAATCCAAAACCACCACACAGAGGTTTCTGGGGAGAAAGGGAACAAACCCTGAACTGAGGCCAATAGGGTGCAGGTTAACTGAGGACTTCTCCGTGGACATCTCCTGGGGACTCAGTTCCCAGGCACTTCCCTTTTAATAGGAGGAGGCAGCAGGGGTGGCCCACAGGGCATGCAACTCCTAGCAGAGAGCACAGTGCTGGCTGCCTCAAGCACAGAACTCCCTGTTTGAGTTTTGAGACAGAGAAAACTCAATCCCTCAGCATTTCCCCATGTCAGGCCTCCTTTCTCCCTCCTTGGAGGAGGTGGAGACTACAGAGGCAGTCCACAGCACCTGCCCAAGAGCACAGAGTGCCTGCCACAAAGCTCAGAGTCTAGCCCACAGCATCCACCACAGAGCGCAGTGCCAGGCCCGCAGTGCCCAGAGCCCCTAGCACAGACCACAGTGCTGGCAGCTCCACTAGGCCAACCAGGCCTGAGGCTCCCCAGGGCCTTCCTGAAGGCATCTGTGCCAGTGGCCTCCTAGTTCTGTCACAGTGGCTGGACTCCCAGTGGACTGTAACACCAGGCCCCAGATTCTTCGGTAATATAGGGATTCTTGGGACAGCATTATCAGAACTGAAGCCCCTGCTCTGCATATCTACCAGTGAAGTCCAGGCAAACAGCTCCTGGAACCCAGACAGACCTGAATGAAACAACAACCCGTATGACAGGATTGTAGGCCACTGAGGTATTCAGGAAATTGGCGCCAGCAAACTGCACACACTCACAGCACTAGCATCTGCTCCCGCTCCTGCACTTGCTCCCCTCCCCCACATTCCAAACACCTACACTCTCTAGCACTCTCTGCTTCCAGACACACTTCTATGCACACACAGAAGCTTACTATCCCACAATCACAATTCTGTGCCAGAGGCTCTTCTTCCCTTAGGTACAGCTGAAACACCAATGCACAATCTCAAACCAGTGGACCTCTCTCATCTTCCTGAAGAATACTCCAGACACCAGAGAGAGATGGACCCAGTCTGAAGTACAGACTCCAGGACCAAACAAGGAAGGTTACAGACAAGCAGATGGCCAGAGGTCAGCGTAAGAACACACCCAACAAAAATCAGGACATCATGACTCCACTAGCAACCCCCAAATCAATGGATATTTTAATTCAGTGGAAACAGAGGAAAATGACTTTAAAGCTATACTTATCTATTAATAGAGACACATAAAGAGGAAATCAACAAATCTCTCAGAGAAATAGCCACACAAGTAGAGGCAAATAAAGAGGAAATGAACAAAGCATTGAAAGAAATGCAGACAAATACAACTGCACAAGTGGAGGCATAATTAGTTGCATATAGAGAGGAAACAAGCAAAAAAGTAGAAACCATCATAGAAAGACAAGAATTCACATTCAAACAGATGAAGGAAATGGTACAAGGTATGAAAACAGAATTAGAAACAATAAAGAAAACACAAACCGAGAAGACCCAGGAACTGGAGAACTTAGAGAAAAAAGAAGGAACCACAAAGGTAAGCATCACCAACAGAATACAAGAGATGGAAGAGAGAATCTCTGGTGCTGAAGATACACTTGCTGAAATGGACACCTCTCAAAACTAAAGGTAAAATTGGAAAAGTCCCAAATACAAAACATCCAAGAAATCAAGAGTGCCATGAAAAGACGAAACCTAAGAATAATAGGAATTGTTGAAAAAGAAGATTCCAGGCTCCAAGGTCCAGAAAATATTTTCAAGAAAATCATAGAATAAAATTTCCCAGCATAAAGAAAGAGATGTCCATAAACATACAAGAAGCCTACAGAATCCCAAATACACTAGACCAGAAAAGAAACTCTTCACATCACATCATAGTCAAAACAATAAACCTACAGAACAAAGAAAAATATTGAAGGTGGCAAAAGAAAAAGGCCAAGTAACACGTAAAGTATAGACTGATCAGAATCATACCAGACTTCTCAACAGAAATTATGAAGGCCAGAAGGGCCTGGATAGATGTCATGCAGACCTTAAGGGACCATAGATGTCAACACAGACTACTCTACCCAGAAAAGCTTTCAATCAACATAGATGGAGAAAGCAAAATATTCCATGAAAAACTAAATTTAAACAGTATCTACATAGCAAACCAGCCCTACAGAAGATACTAGGAGGAAAACTCCAATCCAACAAAAACAACTACACCCAAGAAAACATAGGATATAGTTAATTTTAATAACAAAAATTAAAAGAAAGCAAGCAATGAATCACAGTAACACAACCAACTCCACAATAAAAAGAAATAACATTCATTGGTCACTATTATGTATCAAAATCAATGGACTCAACTCTCCAATAAAAAGACACAAAGAGAATAGTTGCAGACACAGGATCCAACATTTTGTTGCATCTAAGAAACACATCTCTGCAACAAAGATAAACACTACCTCAGAGTAAAGGGCTGGAAAATGTTTCTCAAACAAATAGACCCAGAAAACAAGCTGAGGTAATTATCCTAACATCTAATAAAATAGACTTTCAAACAAAATTAATCATAAAAGATAAAGAGGGGCACTTCATTCTCATCAAAGGAAAAATTTCACCAGAAGAATAATACAATTCTGAACAACTATGCCCCAAATACAAGAGTGCCTACATTTGTAAATGAAACATTAAAGCTTAAATCACACATCAATCCCAACACCTTAAAAGTGGGAGATTTCAAAACTCTACTTTCACCAAGGGACAGATCATCTAGGCAGAAGCTAAATAGGGAAATAAAGGCACTTACAGAATTGCTAAATCAAATGGACCTAATAGATGTCTTTTCACCCAAACTCAAAAGAGTATACCTTCTTTTCACCACCTCATGGAACCTTCTCCAAAATACACCATATAGTTGGTCACAAAGCAAGCCTCAGCAGATATAAGAAGATTGAAATAATCCCCTGTATTCTCTCTGACCACCATCAACTAAAACTGGACCTCAATAACAACAGAAATAACAAAACCCCTACATGTACTTGGAAAATTAACAACTCCCTACTCAATGACAGCTGGGTTAGGAAAGAAATAAAGAAAGAAATTAAAGACTGCTTGGAATTTAATGAAAATGAAGGCACAACATACCCAAACTATGGGACACAATGAAAGCAGTGCTAAGAAGAAAATTCATAGCATTAAGTGCCTTCAAGAAGAAATTTGAAACATCTCATACAAGGAACTTAATGACCCACCGGAAAGTCAGAAAGAAAGAAAGAAAGAAAGAAAGAAAGAAAGAAAGAAAGAAAGAAAGGAAGAAAGAAAGAAAGAAGCAGACACACCCAAGAGGAGTAGATGGCTGGAAATAATCAAACTCAGGGCTGAAATCAATGATTTAGAATCAAATAAAATTATCAATGAAACCAAGAGCTGGTTCTTTGAGAAAATCAACAAGATAGACAAACCCTTAGCCAAACTAACTAAAAGGCAGAGAGAAACTATCCAAATCAGCAAAATTGGAAATGAAAAGGGGGACATAACTACAGACAGTGAAGAAATCCAATCATTAGGTCTTACTACAAAAGCCTATATGCCTCAAAATTTGAAAATCTAAAGAAAATGGACAATTTTCTTGATAGATTCCAATTGCCAAAGTTAATTCAATATCAGGTAGAAAGACTGAATAGTCTTATATCCCCCAAGGAAATAGAAGCAGTCATCAAGAGTCTGCCTGGGCCAGATGGTTTCAGTGCAGAATTCTACCAGACCTTCAAAGAAGTACTAACTCCAATTCTCTTCAAATCATTCCACAAAATAGAAACAGAACTAACATTACCAATCTCGTTCTATGAAGCCATAATCATCTTGATGCCTAAACCACACAAAGACACAACAAAAAAAAGAGAACTTCAGACCTGTTTCTCTTATGAACATTGATACAAAAATACTCAATAAAATACTGGCAAACCGAATCCAAGAACACATAAAAGATATCCACCATGACCAAGTAGGCTTCATCTCAGGCATGCAAGGGTGGATCAATATAAGGAAATTCATCAATGTAATCCATCATATAAACAAACTTAAAAAAAAAAAAAAGCACATGATCCTCTCCTTAGGTGCCGTAAAAGCATTTGACAAAATTCAACAGCCATTCATGTTTAAAGTCTTGAAGAGATCAGGGATACAAAGCACATACCTAAACATAGTAAAGACAATATACATGAAGCCTATAGCCAACATCAAACTAAACAGTTTCTACTTAAATCAATCCCACTGAAATCAAGGACAAGGCAAGGCTGCCCACTTTCTCCATATCTTTTCAATATAGTACTTGAAATGCTAGCCAGAGCAATAAGACAAATAAAGGAGATCATGGGGATACAAATCGGAAAGGAAGAAGTCAAAGTCTCATTATATGCAGATGGCATAATAGTCTACATGAACAACCCCAAAAATTCAATCAGAGAACTCCTTCAGCTGACAAACACTTTCAGCAAAGTGGCTGGATATAAAATTAACTAAAAAAAAAAAAAACAAACAAACAAAAAACAAACAACAACAACAACAACAACAACAACAAAAACACCCAAAAAACAAAAACAAAACAAAACAAAAAAACAAAACAAAACAGAAGTCTTCCTTTATTCCAAGGACAGAAAGGCAGAGAAAGAAATTAGGGAAACAACACCCTTCACAAAGCCACTAATAATGTAAAGTACCTTGTTGTGACTCTAACCAAGCAAGCGAAAGACTTGTTTGAAAAAACTTCAAGTCTCTGAAGATGGAAAAATCTCCTGTGCTCATGGATCAGTAGAATTAACATAGTGAAAATGGCCATCTTACCAAAAGCAATGTACAGATTCATTGCAATTCACATCAAAATACCAACACAATTCTTTACAGTCCTTGAAAGAAAAATTCTCAATTCATATGGAAAAAACAAAAAACCAGAATTGCTAAAATGATCCAGTACAACAACCAGTTGTCTGGAGGATTCTCCATCCCTGATCTCAAGCTGTACTACAAAGCAATAGTAATAAAAACAGCATGGTATTAGCATAGAAAAAGAATGGTGGATCAATGGAACCGAATAGAAGATGCAGAAATAAACCCATATACCTATGAATACTTGATTTTTGACAAAGAAGCCAAAACCATACAATGGAAAAAAAGACAGCATGTTCAACAAATAGTGCTGGTCTAACTGGATATCTACATGCAGAAAAATGCAAATAGATCCATATTTATCACCCTGCACAAAACTAAAGTTGAAGTTGATTAAAGACCTCAACATAAAACCAGACACACTAAATCAGTCAGAAGAAAAAGTGGGGAAGAGCCTTCAATTCATTGGCACAGGAGACAACTTCCTGTAATGAACACCAACAGCACAGGCTCTAAGATCAACAATCGATAAATGGGACCTCATGAAACTGAAAAGCTTCTGTTCTTCGGCAAGACTGACTGCAAGAGCTGAACACTTTGTTTTACATGTTTACATAACTATTTTTTTTAATTTTTTTTCATTTATTGCAAATTATTCACTTTTTCCCCCAGCTGTAGTCTTCTCCCTCTTCCTGTCCCAATCCACTCTCCCTCCCTTATCTCCCCTATGCTCCTCCCCTAGTCCATTGATAGGGGAGGTCCTCCTCCCCTTCCATCTGACCCTAGCCTATCAGGTCTCATCAGGACTGGCTGCTTTGTCTTCCTCTGTGGCCTGGTAAGGCTGCTTTCATGACTATTTCAAAGTTTTTCTTAGCCATGTATTTTCAACCACATCTTACTGCGTTGGCAATTTGCACTTGGTCATTCAAGTTTGTAAAAACTGCACAAAGGCATAAAAGCAATTTCTATAAATTTACAAAAATATCCTCTGTTACAAATTATACTTTTATATTTTGCTTATCTAATTGCATTGTTTTATAAGTATCAATCCCATTAATTTTCCCCCTTTATCTATGTATCTATGTATCTATCCTTTTATTTAAGCCCTTTACAGTCTGATCTCACCCCCTTCTTTCTCTCCTTTCAGTCCCACCCTCACACCCCCAACTCCCATTCTCCTCTTTCCTGTTGTTAGGGGACCCATATGTTGACCAAGCTGCACATTTGCAACATGTGTGTAGGGGACCTAGGTCCAGCCTGTGTATGCTCCTTGGTTGGTGGTTCAGTCTTTGTGTGCCCCCATGGGCCCAGGTTAGTTGATTCTGTAGGTCTTGTGGAATACTTGATACCTCTGGCAGGCTTCTTCTACTCTTCCTCCCACTCTTCCACAGAACTCCCAGAGCTCAGCCTATGTTCTGGCTGTGGGTCTTGGCATCTGTTTCCATCAGCTGCTGGATGAAGCCTCTCAGTAGACAGTTATGCTAGGCTCCTGTCTGCAAGCATAGCAGAGTATCACTAGTAGTGACAGAGGTTTGCTTTCTCCTGTAGGGTGGGTCTCAACTTGGGCCAGTTACTGTTTTGCCATTTTCTTGTTCTCTGTTCCATATTTACTGCTATACTTCTCTAGGCTAGACACATTTGGACCAAAGGTTTTATCAGTAGGTTGGTTCCTTCTCCCTCCACTGATAGTCCCACCTGACTTAGCTGCTTGGAGTCTCAGCTAGGATCGCTCTCATAGACTCCCAGGAGCCTCCCCTGTCTGAGAGATGAGAAGTGACCCCCGACTGATTTCTGTTCTCTCTTCTTGTCCTCCCCTCCCCCCTTCTGTAACTCTCCACATCCTATCCTGTTACCCTCCCCATACACTAAGATCAACAATTAATAAATGGGACCTCATGAACTTGAAAAGTTTCTGCAAGGCAAAGGATAATGTCCATAGGATAAAATGGCAGCCAACAGAATAAAAGAAAAAAAAAGAACTTAAGAAATTAAACACTAACAAATCAAATAGCAATTAAAATTGGGTCTTGAGGTAAACAGAATTCTCATAAAAGGAATCTCTTAATGGCCAAGAAGCACTTAAAGAAATGTTCAAAGTTCTTAGTCATCAGGAAAATGCAAATACTAAAATCCATGGACCTACAGAAGCTGAATATCAGAGTCATGACAATAGTGAAATAAAGTTACTTGACAGAGTCACCAAAGAAGCTGTCAGCGGTAGTTTTGAGTTGGTCCCAGGTGGAACCCACACTGCCTTGACTCTGATTTTGCCACAACACCTTACCTTTTTCATGTCACCCTCTTTGGAGTGGCAAGTTTTTCAAGGCATCCAGGACACACTGTAGGAATGCTAAGTTCCTTAGACTATAATAAAACTAAAATCCTTGATACCTCATCTAAACCCAAATGCCTTACTACTAATAATACCTGGATTCTTTGTGATACTCATGTCTACTATCATCTACCTGCTGGTTGGTCAGGAGTTTGCACACTGGTGCTCCTCTTTCTGAGCTGGATGTGATAAAAGAAAAGGAGCCCCTACCAATCCTGGTCATGGACTCAAAAGCTGCCCAGCAGGATAAGAGAGGAATTCAAATCTTGCCCCTCTTGGCTGTTGCAGGAATCATGGCAGCTGTATTGACTGGGACAGCAGGACTAGCCACCTCATTAACTTTGTATTATCAGCTTTCATCCCAGTTCATCCTGGACCTCCAGCAAGTACCTCAGACAATCCTAACTCTCCAAGGACAGATTGACTCGCTGGCAGCAGTAGTACTTCAACGGACATGGATTGGATCTCCTCACAGCTAAGGAAGGTGGTCTTTGCATTTTCCTCCAGCAGAAATGCTGTCTTTATGTCAACCAGTTGGGTATAGTAAAAGACAAAATCCAACAACTCCAGACAAACCTACAAAATCTAAGAGAACAGTTCATGGCCTCTAGCTCTTTGGCCTTTGAGAATCCCATATGAAAATGGATTCTGCCCTTCCTCACACCTCTTCTGCTCTTTTGCTTTTACTTTTTTTGGACCCTGCTTTATTAACTTCCTCTCTACCTTCTTCTAACAACAAAAGCAAAAATTCTCTAACAAAACCATTAATTAGTTACTCTTACAGGATTATCAACCTCTGCCCACAGAACCAGATGACAATTACCTTCCAATAGACCCTGATGGTGGAGACCAGCTATACCTTGAGAACGACATGCCCCCAATAAGCAGGAAGTACCTTGAAGAGCAAGGGTCACCCCTATGCCCTCTCCACCATCATCACCCCCTTCCTAGTTCCTCACTTTTTTAATAAAACAAAATGGAGGAATGTTGAGATCCATAAGCAGGTATCTTTAAAGCCAGCCCCAACGAACATGACAAACCAGATATCAGGCATCTGTGAGGCCACTTATGGACCACTTATGGACCACCCAGGGACCACCTGAAACCACCTGCATATGCTCTGGGTCACCTTATAAGGGAACTCACACCACCTCTTCTTTCTCTCTCTCTTGCCCTACCCAGAGACAATCTCTATAATCTCTCCTCCTTCCCTTAATAAACCTTGCATGTTCACAGAAAAAAAGAAAAAAAAAAAAAAGAAGCTAAGTATCAAGGAGGACTCTAGGGAGGAAGCTTAATTCTCATTCAGAAGGGCAAACAGAATAAACAAGGAAGTGGTTGTAGAGAGGGAACAGGACAGATGCTTAGCATAGATGTCCTTTAAAAGACTCCACCCAGCAGGGGATCAAAGCAGATGCTGAGACTCAAAGCCAAACTTTGGGCAGAACACAGGTAGTCTTATTGAATTGTGTATGGGGGGGTATAGAAGGTTCCTGAGGGGACAGGAGCTCCATAAGGACACCGAAAAAGCCAACAAATATGGGCTCAGGGGTACTGCAGAGACTGATGCACCAACCAAGGACCATGCATGGAGAGGACCCAGAACCCCTGCTCAGATGTAACCCATAGCCTGCTCAGTGTCCAAAAGGGCTCCCCAGTAAGGCAGGCTGGGACTATCTCTGACATGAACTCAGTGGCCAGTTCTTTGATCACTTCCCCCTTGGGGGTGCAGCCTTGCCAGGCCCACAGAGGAAGATAATGCAGCCAGCCTTGATGAGACCTGATAAGCTAGGGATAGAAGGGGAGAAGGCTGGGAGGAGATGCGGGAGGGGGCTGAAGTGGGGATACAAAGTGAATAAATTGTAATAAATTAAAAATTATTTTTTAAAAAAGATTTTAAACGATAAAAATGACTTACTTACCATTAAATATTACATTAAGTATTACATCAAGGTATGTTCATGGTTCCTTTTCATATTAAAATAATAGTTTTAGGATTGATGCTCAGCAAACTCTAAGCATAAAGCGCCAGAAATTTAAAATTATTATCTGTGCATTCTACAGTTTTCATGACACTACTTATCCTGTAGACACACTAATAAATTATTAAAATTTTACTCATGACAAAAAGCATAAGTTAGTGGACTATTTGGTGGGTGACATTTTCCTTTATACAGTCTCATCCTTGCATTTGCAGTATTTAAAAATATATAAGGTAAAATATCTGGCTTAGAGGTTCCTCTTACTGTCTCTCTTTGATCTTTCCCCAGTTATCATGACGTCTTACTGTTGTATAAAAATGTGTAATTACATTCAACTTTTAAGATAAAGTCGCTTGGGAATTTGGCTGACATATAATTACATAGTACATATGCACTATGTGCTTTGCCCTATTCCTGATTTTTATAAAAATAATTTATTTTAATTGTTGAGCGTGATGCTGAAAATAAAAATGAATTAATGATTAATTTTATATTCATAAAATACAACCATGTTTATATAATAATATTAGTAATTATAGCATATTTTGTGCTTACCATATGTCTGTGCCCTGTTTTCAATTATAATAAAATTATAATATACTCTCCATAATAACTACTTTTACTTTTTTACATTCCATGTGCCCTAGATATTATATTATGTTCCTGAAATCAGTTATTTTATTTAGCTTTCAGAACAGCAGTACTTTATAGTGTCTATTGAGGGTTCAGTAATGGAAATAATTTGCCTAAAGTTTCCTGAAGATCAGAAGTGGAGTTGAACTGTTTACCTGGCAACTGGAGGCTGGATGGAAAAAAATACATATCTATTTTTCATTATTATTGTTACTTTTATGCATATCTACTTACATACCTATCATACAATACCCGCTGAGCCCACATATGCTGTTGGTATGTCTGCGTGTTTAGGCATGACCACTGGAGATAGGATAAGCTTTCAGGAGGCTTGTCTGTGGAGAAAATTGACTCTCCCTCTAGTAGAAACCACAGACTGCCTGTAGCGATTCCATGAGTGCAGCTTCCTTGGTAAGTCTAAAAGATATCTAGCAGCAGGAGTCATGTTTCTCTTGCTTTTACAGTCTTTCTGCCTTCACTTCTAGGATATTCTGTGAGCCTTAGGTGAAGGGGCTGTGTTGATGTACCAACTGGGCCTGGGTATCCCACAGTCACTGGTTCTCTGAACATTAAATTAGCTGTAGTTTACTGTAATTCTCTCCTTCTAGACAAACATAAGCTTCTTTGATGGGGGATGACATCTATGCTTACCTGTGCATGCAAGGATACATTTGAGTGTAGTGATTACAATATATTGAAGGGATTACAATATATTGAAGGCTTTACATTAAGTGTTTGTTTTGACGTCAATAGACAACAGTCTCAAGTTTGTGCATATCAAAATATAATTGGAAAAATCTTAGGTAAACTTTTCTCATGAAACACAAACATCTGTGTGTGTTTGAATATATATTATCTCATATGACATACCTATACATGTACCACTCATGTGGACACATGTAAACACATATGCAAGCAAACATCTGTGCATACCATCAGTGTGTACACAAATATGAACTTGTTCATATGCATACACTCTGTCAAGTGGGTTAGCACTTGTCAAGTGTTAGCACTTACCCACTTATGCATTTAGTCATGCATATACACACACACAGAACCTGACTGAAACCCAGGGCCTGACGCTTCTGGAGGTATCTCATTGTCCCTTGGCTTTCTTTTATCATTCAGTTTCTTTTACTTTTCTTTTTTTTTCTTCCTTTTCCCAACTTTATTCCAGCTTCCTCTGCTTTAAATCTTTAAATTTTTTGTTATCTTTATTTGTTTAATTTGTGTAATATAGTCTCTGCATATACGTTGTGTGTGTGTGTATGTATGTGTGTGTGTGCATGTACACATTTGGGTGTACAAGTGGAAGTCAGAGGAAAACTTGTGGGAGTGAATTTTCTCCTTCCACCAGGTGGGTCCTAGAACTGAACAAAGGTTGTCAGGTTTGGTGGCAAGATCCTTTATCCACTGGCTCATCTTGGGTGGCCCTTCCCCTTCTTTCTTATTCTTTTTTAGGTTCCAGTCTCTACACTCTTTATCTGCCTTCTCTGTTCTTGAACATCCCTCCATTACACCTTTTGTCTTCACTCTCAATACTTGTCATTTTATATATCTAATAATCTTTTATTCATTTTAGTTGATTTTACCAGCTTCTATTTTTCATGAAAAAGGCTTTTGTTTCATGTTTTATTTTTCATTTCAATATCACAGCTTTGATATATTTTGAAAACCCTGGTTATCACAGTTCTCAACATGAAAGCCACCTGGCCTGCAGCCTGAGTGCCTCTCACAGCTCAGTGTATCTGAGTCCATGATCATTACTCTCTCTAGTTTCTTCCACAATGAGTTAACACACCCTGATATTGATGTTGATAAATTTCACAGTTCCCTAAATTTACACAAAAGCATATTTTACCCTATGGGTTAAGAAGTGAATGTTCTGGTTATTTTTATAAAAGCAATCTATAGTTCCTTCATGGAAATGAAAGAGCTGTAGCTGCTGTGGCCTAGTTATATTTTCTGATAATGCAACACAACAAAAAATCTCTAGAGAATATTACATAGCACAGAAGATACTAAGCAGGCTAGCGACTAAGTAAATAGCAATAAGATATTTCCCTAGGTGAAACTTTGACACATCCATAGCACAGATCCTCCTTGATGTATACATAGAGTTATGGCTATGTAAATCCATCACCAATTGAGAAAAATGTACAGTAGAAACACAGTTAATGCAATTAACCTACCAGACAGAACAGCTGAGCCTAGCTACATGCTAGCCTAGCCGATCTTGAATGTGTTAAAATATCTACATTAGCTTACACTAAGGCAAAATCAACTAACCCAAAGTCTACTTTGTTTAACATCTTTATTGACTCTTTGTGAGTTTCACATCATGTACCCTGGTCCCATTCATCTCTTGGCCCCCTCATATCCACTCTTTGCCTTTGCAATCTCCCCCAAAATAAAACACACACACACACACACACACACACACACACACACACACAGCTACCACAACAGCGAAGCATAGAAAACATCTCATGGTGGAAGCTGTAGTATGTCATAGTGTGTTCCACATGATATTGCTCTGTCCACACTTCTTCTCTTGAAAATGTTCGTTTCACTGAGTCATTGATCTGGTTTGAGTTCTCTGGCTTTGGCCACACCATCAACATTGGATCTTCACTTAAACTCCTCCCATTGACCCCTTTGTTGACCTGTGTCATGGAGATCCTGTAAGTGTTGGGACAGCAGGACTAGCCTTTTCACTTATCCCAACCATTTATAAATTATATTGATTTTGGACTGGGCCAATTCAGCCAACCAGAATCTGGGCTTGTTTGATACCTGAGCAGGTCAGTGAGCTGCCTTTCCCTTATCCACACTACCAACCCAAACTCCTCACTTCTGCTCTGACTAGAAAACCCAATATGTCATCAGCAGTAGACAGGATCAGCTCTTCTGCTCTCATGCCCTCAAGGCCAGCTCAGTTGCACGCCTGCCTCCACAGCCTGCTTTAATGTGTTGCTCAGTCAACTGCAGGATCCTACTCTCCTGTGTGTTTCAGACTGTGAGGGTCTGGACCAGCTCTCTCATGCTCTTGCCCTTGGGGCTGGCTCACCTACACCCATGCCTCCAGGGCCAGCTCTACAAATGCTGCCTGTGCAAGGTACAGGGCCCACTCTATGGTCACAGACACCTATACCACACCCTGCCACTGTGTAGCCATGGACTCAGACAAGGCCCTTAGGCACAGCTCAGGCTGAAATCTCTCCAAGTGGCAGGGCTGGCCACCCACAACAGGCTACTCCTCTCTACCTTCAAGTCTCCAGTTCCAACTGTCTTCATTATGCTCAAGTTGCTCCACTTTCTTTCTCTCCCATCTAATCACCACATACTCGCACATTGTGGTGGCTCCTGGCTGGCAGGTCCCTGCATGATATCTTTCATCCATGATGCTTGGCCTAGTGGCAAGTGGACATCTATGGCCTGCCTGTGCCCTGCGCTGGAGGGGAGGTCTATGGGTGACATGGAAGTCCACAGGTCTTTGTCTGTCGTCCCTTTCCCATACTGTGCTGCCTGGATTTGACTTGATTTTCATGAGTACTAGCAATAAAACAGCTTTGGCCACCATGCCAGGCATCAAGCTAGGATGAACAACGGACTGCCATCTCCTCTGCTGGCTGATACAGAACATCACCATCAACAAGGTATCTCTTTCCCCATTGCCACAGGGGCAAAGTCTCTTTTATAATAAAATATTTAATAGCCGAACAGTGTACTGAAATGAAAAGCAGAATAGCTGTATGAGCAAACTTCATACCATCAGAAAGTAAAAACAATGTTTTTGTCATTTTAGTGAAAGATGGATGACAGATAGGTAAGTGGGCAGATAGATAAATACAGAAATACAGACATATATCAATATATAAATACATAAAGATCAAATATATAAATAGATGATTGACATTCTTACATGACTAGTTGCATTTATGAATAGATGATATATAACTATACATCTACACAAATGACAGGTATATTTATGAAATATAGATGATTAGGTACACAGATTGCAGATAGGTAAATGCATAGACATATAGATGATAGATAGGTATATGGTAGATAGATAGATAGATAGATAGATAGATAGATAGATAGATAGATAGATAGACAGACAGACAATCAGGTAGTTGAAAGAGATAGACCTCTTAAACTTAAGCGTTGTCTCCAGGTAAACAATGAAGTTAATTTAGTTGTTTAGACAAATGCTTTTGTTAGAGAAAAATAATGAGAAAGGGGAATCCTATCATCTATAGATCATGTCAAACTGGTTGGCAAAAATCTTTCTTTGGATTTCACAATGTTTCTTAATTAGTTTGACCTCTAAAGCTTATTGATATTCAATAAAAAAAAGTTCTGCTTAGTGGTGTGTTTATAGAATTCACAGGGGATTAGTTACATTTTAGTTAAGGAATTCTCTTCTGTCTTAAGACATAGTATTCTATCCTATAATTGATTGCTGTTTATTACCAACTTTTGAGTTATCCTTTTTTTTGTTTTTTATTAATTCTTTGGAAACACCACACTGGTGTACTTTGTGTCTGGTCACATTCTCTTACTACACCCCTGTCTTTGAAAAGAAAATTTAAAGGTCTTGTGGCCTAAGAAAGAGCTTTAGAATGCAGAATACAAGCTGTGACCCATAGAAAGTGTCATAATAGCCTAAACATGCAAATATGAACAGAAAAACTGACCCTAAAGACCAACACAAAAGCTTCCCATGTCTCTTACCTGGTAGATTTCTTCTATACCTAGTAGGGAAAGCAATTCATTGAATGAATTCAATCTTAAGCAAAAGAGCATTTGGATGGGAGTATGCGCACATGTGTCTGTGTTTACACATATCTTGCTTTAGTTCTCTCTGTGTTATTCCTTTCTGACAAGGTCTCTCACTGAACTCAAGGTTAGGCAGGTGACAAACGTTTGTAATTCTGTCTCTGTCCCTGCAGTACTAGGATTACAGGCCTGTGTCACCACACCTAGCGTTGTTTATCAGACCTGACTTTCTGAACTGAGGCTCTTGTGCTTGCTCTGTAAGCTCTCCTATTTGCTGAGTCATCTTCCCATTCCTAAGACTACTTGCAAATAAAATATTGTTTCGGGATCCTCAAACTTCAAGTGGAGATCATTTTATGGAAGGACTGAAAGAACAAAGTTATGTGCAAAAGAATCCATGTTCATTGCCAACCATGGACTGAAGACAAAGTAATGCCTGGTCTCACTTATACAAAGTACCCAACAGTGTCATAGTTGCTTACCATCAGAGGCTGAAGAAAGAAGAAGAATGTGGCTGCCCTTACAATTCCAACGCTCTTCTACCAAGGGCTAGACCACAACCCATGACTGAGCAAGAGACTTGACCTTGTGTTAAATTTTTTTCAGTTAAAAATTTTGCAGCTCTCCAAGAAGACTGATGACCTTCTAGAACCATAGTGTCACTACAGTTTTGTCACCTGACTGAAAATATCTGGTAGTATCAAGGGGAGATAGAGAAAGTCAGAGGCATGGCTGTTATTAAGTAGGGATATGTAGGGGCTGTGCCTCATAAGGATTTCAGATGGATGCCTCAGACTCAATAAAGCACAGCTGGAGATGGTGAAGAGTTGGACTTAGCATGGTTGGATGACCTATGATTTATTTATTTATTTTTACATTTCCATTGAGAAGTAAAAAATAATAACATCCATTCCAGTCTGCTTTGAAGGTCATCTCCTTTTCAGTCTTTTTCTATTTTTTTTTTTTTTTTTTTTTTTTTTTTTTTTTTTTTTTTTTTTTTTTAGCATTTCTAGTGTGATAAAACATCATGGTCAAAAAACAACTTGAAAAGCAAAGGGTTTATTTGATCCTGTAGTTATGGGAAATAGTCTATTACTGAGGGAAGTCAGGCAGGGACTCAAGTAAGTCAGGAATCTGATCACATGGCTTACACAGCCCGCTGTCTTATAGACATAGGTACAGAGGCCCAGGGTCAGCACCACTCCCATAGGGTTGGATGGTCCCTCATCGATCATTAATCAAGGAAATGCCCCATGCACTGTCTACAAGGCAATTTTATGAGGACATTTTCTAAGTTGAGATTTGCTTTCCCCAAATGTTTTTATCTTTGATGAGGACGGACGAAAAACAAAACAAAACAAAAAACAGCAAGCAAATGTCCCAGTTTTTTTGGGGGGTGGGGGGCAGGGGGCGAGGGCGGGTTATCACTGTTGCAAATGAGAGAAGTAAAAGAGTTTTTTTTTCTCTTCTGTAGCCTAAAGATCAGCTCCTTGGTCACTCCAGAAACTAAGTTCTTTTCTGCATATGAAATCGAATGAAATATGTAGTATTTCTTTTAATCACTATTTAATAATCAAAAGGACAACATATCATAGATGAACATATTAAAATTGCACACACACACACACACACACACACACAGTTTTTCTAAAATAGTACTTCTTGAAATGACATTGCCAATTGTTTATTTCTTTCATAAAATACATACTTACTGGCTAATAGAGTCTGGTTATCAAGACTATACACTGACTCTCTTCAAAAAATAAGCCATAAACTTAATTCCCTTTGGCTCACAGAAATGATTTTCAAGGTTTTGTTGTTGTTGCTGTCCTAAATTTTGTTTCTTTGGATATAGTCAATGCCAAACATCAGCTTTTCCTTATGTGACAGTGATAATTTGAGGTTACCTCTAGGATATAATCCACAATCATTCTGTTTTTTACACAGATGAGTGAATATTTTAATGGCAGTGCAAACTAAGGATCTAGGGCACTGCTTATAAAGGAAAAAAAATAAACCCACATATACATGTACAAAAGAATCATTTTCAGAACCCCTGTGTGTTTGGAAGAAATAAAATGATAGAATACTGATTTTTTATTTCAGAGTCCTTTATAAAACAATTATTTTCAGAGACACAAGATGCTTTTATTTCTTAATGTGTTTTGTTCATTTCAAGATGGTATAGAACCCCATTGTTAATTACAAATGCATGCCTCTTTTGTTTATATCTGGCATATGCCCATTGGTGCCTAAGCATGGTACACACTGGGCATCCCTCCCATAAAACAGATGCTTCAAGGGAGAAAGGGGGTATGGGTTTATTTTTAATGATGAAAAAGTTCAACTGTTCTAAGAAAGGCATTCTAAAAGCTGAACCCAGTATTTGATTTTTCACTAAACTACAGGATGAAAACCATTTTAACAAAAGCTGTAGTTAGAGGCAACTGAACAAGGATTTTAAGAGGACTTTGTATTATTGTCTAAAGTCCAATTTACAATCACTTAATCTGTCACCCAAGGTGCTTTGTCTATTGATTGTGCATCAATATTTAATCTCTGTCTCTGAAAAAAAAAACTGCATTGTAACATCATATACCATCTGCAGTAGTTTTTCAAAAAGCTACTTCTTGTCATTATATTGAGGATTTTAGCTTTGTTAGACATAGTGCTTTTTTGTTTGTTTGTTTGTTTGTTGGGTAATATATTTTCTCCTGCTCGAAAATTTTAAGCTGCATGTTAGCTTAACTTCTGCTTTCAGTCTCATTTTTAAATTTGTGTTTTAAAAGGCAAAATGCAATTTCAATAGTCCTTCTCAAATACTGCATTGTGTTGCCTCCTTTGTGCTTTCCCCTCTTTTCCGTGGCATTTGCTGGGTCACTGGTGTTCTGAATTCTGTTTACTCTGTCATTTTGTCGTATTTCCAATTAGATGAGTTTGACGTTTTCACCTTGTGTTTCTATCAAGAGCGTTCATACACATAATGGTTGGTGCTATATATTTATATGCTACATATACTTACACATGTATGTTATAGGTAAACATACACAAACATAAACAACTATACACACTTATACGCATAAAATTTTATATTTATTTTTATAATGTACTTAAGATGACTCACATTCTTCTTGTATGTTTTTAGAGATAATCTGGGTATCTGTGAAGAAAGAAAATCAAACGGAATTCTAATAGGAATTAGAAAATTCCTAATAGGTAAGAAAAGGCAAAACTCGAAATCAGTCATATCAATGACTGCCCCAACTGAGAATGCATGTACTGATGATTTAGTCATATGCAACTTTCAGTGTCAACATATATGTCACATCTATATTATGCACACTTATTCCAAGGTTCTAAGATTCACCAGGGATGAATCCTTCATCTCCATTCATAATTTGCTTAGGATTTTTTTACAGTTAGTTTAGGTATAATAAGAATGTGAGGATAGAGAGATGGTTCAGCTGTGAAAGGCTAGGCTCACAACCAAAATGTAGTAAGGATGTGTTGAGTGTTTTCTTTGGTGCCTTGATTTGAGCACCAAACAAAGCTGTATTACTATGAATTTATTTTCTTTCTTTTAAAGGGAAATGAATTTACAAAGCTACTGTCCAGTGTGGTTTGCATTTGTACTTTTTTTTTAATGAGTGTTTTGTATTCAAGGAAAAAGAAAGTTGTCATGTCCCAAACTGTCTTTTGCCCCTTCAAATGCCCTCAGCATAGTGACCCAACTAGATGCAGACACAATTTTGATCAGTTTAGTATGTAGATTTCATTCCTTTCTTCATGCTTCAGCCACCGTTGTCTACTGAGTCATCTATCACACCCATGGGTATGTCTTTTAACAAAAAGAGACACAAAGTGGATGCACAATTTCAAATCTGTAATACCAGCTTCTAAGTCAGAAGAATAAAGAATTCAAGGTCAACATGAGGGGTAAAAATGATGGTTCAGAATTTAAGAACATTAGCTGCTCTTCCAAAGGAACCAAGTTCAACTCCTAGAACCCATGTGACAGCTCACAACTGTGTAATTCTAGTCCTAGGATATCTGATGAGCCCTTTTGGTCTCCATAGACACCAGGCACACATGTGGTACACACACATCCAGGCAAAACACTCTTGTGCATAAAAAAATTGAAAATCTAAAATTTAAAATCTGGTGGAAATTTGATCCAAGAGGCAATATCAGCCAACAAAGAAAGAAAATAATCTGGGCATGGTGGAAAAGATGTGTAATTTTAGTATGCAGAAGTGTGAGGCAGTAAGATTTCTATTATCTGAAATCACTGAGAGACCCTGTCTCAAAAAAAGAAAAAAGAAGAAGGAAGAGGTAGGAAAATAAGAGGTCGTAAAGGGAGAAAAGCAGAGTGAAGCAAGTTAAGCAGAGGATATGTTTTAAGTGGCGTTAGGAATTGCAAGAAGCTTCCAGATTAAAAAATAATCCAGTATAATTAATGAATAGACAGAAAGACTCACCACTGAATTTGATAACACCTGAGATATGTACTCACACATAAACGTCTATTTTATCCTTGAGACGATTGATTGACATTTATCTTATAATTTTGCATGTTATAAAAAAAGATGCTATGCGTGCCCACATAAATTCATTGTGATTGAAAGAATGAATGCTTAGCGTATTTTTCTGTAGAAGTAAATTTTTACTGGTTGATTGATTATATAACTGCAATTATTGCCATATACTACCTGTTTAAGCATTTTGAATGGGGAACGTACAAAGATTAAATTAAGACAAAGTAAATTGACTAAGCCTTTAAATTTTAGATAAATGAATGTCATAACCACACTATTGACATGCAACAGTGTTATAATGCAGCAATTAAACTTCTGAGTCTACCACATAAGTCATCTTCAGTTAAACAGGGAAACAAAATTGACAAAGACCATGTTAACAGAACTGTTGGGACTAACAGGTCAGGATTGTAAGCAGTAACAAACGCAGTCACTCGGCTCAATATAAAATCTGGATATTTTAAGTTTGACTTACACATTAAAAATGATTTGTTCTATCAACACTATTACATTCAAACCATCAGATGTTTATGCATATTTTTCAAATTACATTGATGGAATGCTGATGCAATATTTAGAATTTTTTAATGTTGATTTTTCCATTGAAGTGAGGAGTATTAGACATGTTAACAATTATTTTGTGCAGTGATCTTGGATTTTGTGGCACTTCTAAGCTCACTTGTTAATCTTGTTATCTTTTAAATGTTCAGAGCATCCATTACTCTTAGGATATAGGCTTGGGGGTAGTGGAAAGCAAAGGAAAATCATTTTAAGTCCAAACGTACCCCAGGACAAAATTAACTCAGTGCTTCCATCATTTGAAAGAACCAAGGTAGTAAAAAGGGACTGCCACAAGCAAGCATGTAAATCCAAATTTGCTCTAAGAACATCTAAGGAGTGTTCTCAAGCTCATTCTTTCAAAGCACAAGTACACTCCTTTACATAGGCAAATAGGTTTGCCTATGTGAAAACTTCACATCAGGAATACTGGTTCCCTGCACTGGATGTTTGTTTCTTATTCATTAGATGTTTTATTTTTAAGTTAATTCTGCTGGCAAAAATGCTAGTAAACTGTTTTGTGGTTCTTTCTTTCTTTTTCTTTCTATTTTTTGAAACTTTTCACATAGCATAAGTTTTTTGTACCAAAATTATCTGTAAAAGGCAAATGCATAAAAACATGCATTTATAAAAGATTTATTTTAAGTGTGTGTATGTGTGCTTGCAAGTGCGTGCACATGAGGGAAGGTGCCCAAAGATTCCAGAAGAGGAAACTAGAGCTCCAGCAGCTCTGATTATAGGCAGTTGTGTGATGCCTTACATGCTGCTGGGAACTGAACTTGGGTCAGAATCAAGAAAAACCTGTTAGAGGAAAAGTAAAACTCTACCCCACAGTGAAAATCCAGACCTTTACACTTTCTTGTAAGGATTCGAGCATCACTGTGGACCTGGGACTGTTTTATATATTTGGTTTTTGCTTTTTGAATTTGTTTGCTTGTTTGAAATATTCACTGTAGTTGTCTAATAGCCCTCCCTAAAGTTTATTTGGTGTTTGTAAGTTAAATGACTTGTCTTGGTTCACTGATCTTTGAATGAAGAGAAGAGAAATGAGGATATAAAATTGGTCATGAAAACTTAAACTTCAAATTAGTATTTGAGGATATTTGGAGAGAAACAAAGAATGGGTTGAAACATATTTTTTCTCTTTTATTCGTTTTGAATCTCAATCTCTGTCTCTCTCCAGACCCATGAATATATATATATGTACATTCATATGTGGATGCAAATTCCACATTTGCCATGGTGTACATGTGAAGGTCAGACACAACCTCCACTATCTCTCTTTACTTTCTGTCCTGGTTGGGCTTTTGTTAACTCAACACAAAAGTAAAGTTAGAGTTATCTGGGAAGAGGGCACCTCAACTGAGAAACAGTTTCTGTCATTTGCCTATAGGCAAGTCTGCGGGACAAATTCTTAGTCTATGATTGATGTGGGTGGACTCAGTCCTCTGTGGGTAGTGTCATCACTGGCGAGTGGTGGTGGCATTTTATCACAGCAATGGAAACCTTAACTATGAACCCTCCATTTTGGTTTCAGACAAAATCTCCTGGTAATTTCCTACTGCATAACCACGTATCTGGTCCTGTATCTTCTGGATATTCTTTTATCTCTGTCTCTTTTATCTTTGCTGGAAGTACTTGGAATAGAGATGTGTTATCCTACTCTGTCAGCATTTCCATGAGTACAGGGTGTTAAAACTTAGATGTTCAACCTTGCATAGCAAGCATTTTACCTACTCAATTTTCTTATGCTATAAACACATTTTCCAATCAAGAAGTAAATGTTTCAAGTAGAAACTTAATAATTGAAGATTTAAAGAAAAAAAAAATACTAGTTCCCTTCTAGAAAGCCTTGTCCTTTTCCATAAGTTACCCCAGTGACTTCTCCTGGAGTCTGGCTTCAGTCGTAGGGCGGGCTTGGTAGTTCAATAATGATACATAAGGTGCAAAATAGCTCTGCAACTGTACTTTCTTTCTTTCTTTTTTTTTTTTTTTTTACATCTTTCATCACTAACGGCAACACAAGCCAAGAACACAGTCATCTGTTGTAGTTGAAATAAATTAAAGATAGATGCAATAGAGGCAGATATTGGGAACTTAAGGCAGAACATCCTAGAGACGGATGATTAAAAAACGATGTAAATAACAAAATCCTATAACAGAAGCACCTTAGAAACTTCTTTATTTTTTGTAATTTGTTTTTATTTTATTTTTATAGTGTATACACTTTATATCCAGATTGTAGCCCCTTCCCTCATTTCCTTCCAGTTCCACCCTAACTCCTTCTTTCCCCCACCCCCTATCTGCTCCCTGGGTTATCAGAAAGGGGGAGACCTCCTCCTCTACTATCTGACCACACCCTATCAAGTTACATCAGGAAACTTGCATCTTCATCCTCAGTAGCCTGGCAAGGACACTGAACCAGGGGGAAGTGATCAAAGAGCAGGCATCAAAGTCCATGTCAGAGACAGCCCGGTTCTCCATTCTAGGGTACCAACATGGAGACTGAGCTGCAGCTCCCTTTGGGCTACATCTGTGCAGGGTACCTAGGTACTCTCCTTGTGTGATGGTCCTGGGCTGGCACATCAGTCTCTGCAGGGCCGCTGAACCCCGATTAATTGGCTTTGTTGGTCTCCTTGTGGTGCTCCTGTCCCCTCTGGATCCTTCTATTCCCCACTCTTCCTTAAAACTCCCTGTGCTCTGCCGAAAGATTGGCTGTGAGTCTCAGCATCGGTTCTGATTTCCTATTGCATGGAGTATTTTAAAGAACATCTATGGTAAGCTTCCATCCTGTTCCTTCACTTCTGTCACTTTCAGTATCTATTCTATCACACTTCTGAATGAGAATTAAACATCCTCCTTAGGATCCTTCTTGTTATTTAGGTTCTTCAGGTCTGTGAATTTTAGTATGGTTATCTTAGTACTATAGGTATAATATCTTCCTATTAGTGAGTATATACCATCCATATGTGTCTTTCTGCTTCTGGGTTACCTCAGCCTGATCGTTCATAGTTCCATCCATTTGCCTGCAAATTTCATGATTTCCTTCTTTGTATAGCTGAGTAGTATTCCATTGTGTAAATGAACCATAATTTCTTCATCCATTCTTCAGTTGAGGAACATCTACGTTGTTTTCAGATTCTGGCTGTTACAAGTAAGGCTGCTATGAATATAGTTGAGAAAATGTCCTTGTTGAATGGTGAAGCATCTTTTGGGTATATGCCTAGGAGTGGTATATCTGAGTCATGTGGCAGAGCTTTGCCCAATTTTCTGAGAAAGCACCAGACTGATTTCCAAAGTAGTTGTAAAAGTTTGCACTCCCACCAGCAATGGAGGAGTGTTCCCCTTTCCCCACATCCTCACCAACACCTGCTGTCACTTGAGTTTTTGATCTTAGCTATTCTAATGGGTATAAAATGGAATTTCAGAGTCATTTTGATTTGCATTTCCCTGATGGCTAAGGAAGGTGAGCATTTCTTTAAGTGTTTCTGGGCCATTGGAGATTCTTCTGCTGAGAACTCTGTTTAGTTCTGTGCCCCATTTTTTTTTTAATTGGGTTATTTCTTTTATTGGTGTTTGGTTTCTTGAGTTTATTCTATAGTTTGGATATTATCCCTTTATTGGATGTAGGATTGAGGAAGAACTTTTCTCAATCCATAGACTTTCCTTTCATTCTATTGACAGCTTACTTTGTCTCACAGAAGTTCTTAAGTTTCAAGAAGTCCCATTTCTTAATTGTTGATCTTAGAGCCTGAGCTGTTACTGTTCTGTTTAGATATGTTCTGCCTTCATTCTATTGAATTCTAGGAATTCAATAGTCTTTAATTTCTTCATTTATTTTTACCCTTACCCAGTTGTCATTGAGTAGAGAGCTGTTCAGTTTCCATGCACATGTAGGCTTTTTGCTATTTCTTTTGTTTGTTGAGGTCAGCTTTATTCTGTTTTGGTCTGATATGATACAAGAGATTATTTAAATCTTCTTGTATTTGTTGAAGCTTCCTTTGTGACTTACTATATGGTCAATTTTGGAGAAGGTTTGGTGAGGTGCTGTGAAGAAGGTGTATTCTTTTGTGTTTGGATGAAAAGTTCTGTAGATATCTGTTATATCCATTTGATTCATGGCCTCTGTTAGTGCCATTATTTCTCTGTTTAGCTTCTGTTTCATAGACCTTGCCTTTGACCTTTTGAGAGTGGGGTATTTAAGTCTCCCACTATTAATGTATGGGCATTAATGTGTGCTTTAATATTTATTACTGTTTTGTTTGGTTGGTCATTTTTTTTTTTTTTACAAATATGGGATCCCTTGTATTTGCAGCATAGATGTTCAGAATTGTGATATCTTTTTGGTGGAATTTTCTTTTGATTTGTATGAAGTGTCCTTCCTCATCTCTTTGGATTAGTTTAGTTTGAAAGCCTAATTTATTAGATATTAGAATGGTTACTCCTACTTGCTTCTTTACTCCATTTGCTTGGAAAAATCTGTTTCTATCCCTTCACTCTCAGGTAATGTCTATCGCTGTGGCTGAGGCATATTTCTTGTATGCAGCAGAATAACGTGTCCTGTTTACAGATCCATTATGTTAATCTGTGTCTTTTTATTGGAGAGTTGAGTTCACTGATTTTAAGAGAGATTAATAACCAGTGACTGTTAGTTGCTTTTATTTTGGCGTTTGTTGCGGTAGTGTGTTTGTGTGCTTGTCTAGTTTAGCTTTTGCTGTAGTGAAGTTATTTATATCCTTTGTGTGTGTGTGTGTGTGTGTGTGTGTGTGTGTGTGTGTGTTTGGTGCAGTTAACTTCCTTGGATGGGACTTTTTCTTCTAGTATCTTCTGTAGGGCTGGGTATGTGCATAGATATTGTTTAAGTTTGTTTCTGCATGGAATATCTTGTTTTCTCCATGCATGGGGATTGAGAATATTGCTGGGTGTTGTATTCTGGACTAGCATGTGTGGTTTCTTAGGGTTTCTCCAGGCCCTTCTGACTTTGATGATCTCTGCTGAGAAGTCAGGTGTGATTCTGATAGGTTTACCATTATATGTAACTCGGCTTTCTTCCCTTGCATCTTTCAATGTTATTTTCATTGTTCTGTTCATTTAGTATTTTCATTGATATGTGTGGGAGGAATTTCTTTTCTGGTCTAATCTATTTGGTGTTCTGTAGGCCTCCTGTATACTTATAGACATATCTTTCTTAAGATTGGGGAAATTTTCTTCTATGATTTTGTTGAAAATATTTTCAGGTCCTGGGAGACTGGAATCTTCTCTTTCTTCTATTCCTATTATTCTTAGGTTTTTTTTTTTTTTTTTCATGGTGTCCTTTATTTCTTGGATGTTTTGTGTTAGGAATTTTTTGGGGGGAGGGATTTAATATTTTCTTTGATGAATGAAACACTTTCTTCCATTGTGTCTTCTACACCTGATATTCTTTCCTCCCATCTCTTGTATTCTGTTGGTGATGCTTACCTTTGTAGTTCTTATTTTCTTCCCTATGTTCTCTCCAGGATTTTTTCACTTTCTAGTTGTTTTAATGCTTCCATTTCTATTTTCAGATCTTGGACCATCTTACTGATTTCCTTCACCTATTTGTATTTTCCTGCCTTTCATTAAGTGATTTGTTCAATTCTTTCACCTGTTTGTGCTTTCTTGTATTTTTTTTCAGCGACTGTTTAGTTCCTCTCCAATGATCTCGATCTGTTTGACTGTACCTCCATTTATTTCTTTAAGTATTTCATTTGTTTCCTCTGTTGTCATCTTTATAAGCACAGATTTAAGGTCATTTTCTTGTGTTTCAGTTGTGTAAGGGTATCCAGGGCCTGCGTTGGTATAACTGAGTTCTGGGGAAGCCGTATTGTTCTGGCTTTTGCTGATTATGCTTTTATACTGTCCTTTAGACATCTGCTTGACTCTGGAGTTGGCTGTTAAGTTTCTGTTGCTCACTCGAGTTCTCCGGGATGCGGGAAGAGCCCTGGTCAGGAAGCTGGGTGTTTCTGCAGGAGGCCTTCTCAGATTGGTGTGAATGATCCACGACTCGGGTTAAAACTCACGGACATGCGGAGGCTCTCTTCAGATGTAGGATTCTATGAAACAAGTGGATTCCCCATGACTTCAGGGATCCCCCTTTTGCTAAGAGAAGTCCTGGAGTTAGCTCTTTCTCCACTGACTTTCTGGCTCCGAGGTTGGTGAGCCCAGGCACCCTGATCAGACACTGTGATTGCTGAGCTGGAGAACCTGTCATCTCAGAGGTACTGCTGGTCTCCTTAGGGTGGTGGTTTTAGCCTTGGAACAACATCTGGGGTTGCTTCCATAGGGCCCGAATTTGAAGCCACAAGTACTAGGGATGGTGGGCCTGGGCAGGTGGCCTAGGGCTACGGCTGTGCTGGGCAGGAGCCTGGCAACTTCTCCCAGAATTAGCCAGGTAGTCTGAAGTTGGACTCTCTCTCTTCTCTGCTCACACTGCTGAGCTGCTGTTCAGATACTGTGTGTGGTCGGCACCGCCATCTTGGATCTGTTCAGAAACTTCTTTTAAGTGCATTCTCAGGACTGGAAGACAATAAAGACTCAAAATGTACATTACAATCCAAGCTAAAACCTGTCCTTGGCCTATGTGTCAGTATGAATTAGCATGTGAGTGGGATTTTAGGGTGGGGCTACAGGTTAAAATATATTGTCTTGGTCCTTGACATTTTATTTGGACAATGGGTTTGAAGGGAAAGAGATTCAAACAATTCTGAAAACCTCCTGAATTAACATGATTCAATAAACTTAAAATATTTTTGTCTCCCTGTGCCTAGCCATTGATTGCAAATAATAACAAAACTGATCATATGTATGTTAGAAAAGACGTGCAAGCGTCTGAAGCCTGGTATATACTTGTGAAAACCTACTCACCAGAGGAATAAATAGGGGGCCACTTGATTTAAGAGGAGCAGTAAAAAACAGTCTAGTGATTTGTTTCCCTACAGCTTCCATCTCCAAAAATCTAAAAATAAAAACTACATTTTCGTCATAAATGGCATTAGAGTACAGAGAACTGGAATTTTCAATTTGCATGTGCACTAAGCAGTCATTTCATTCTAAAGCTATCGTTGAAATTCTTTTACATGGGAAATTCAGAATAATTACTGTACCAGAATGTAGTAAATAAAAACAGCCAAAGAAGATCTTGAAAATAAAAACTTAATTTTCAGTTCTTATCATAGTTAATATTTGGCCTTTTATGAATAAGACATTCAGTGTCTCCAGTGAATGCCATGAAATATGTAACAGCTGCAGCTGTCTCCTTTTGTCTCTGTGTCTCTTTCTGTCTCTGTATTTCTGTTTGTCTCTGTTTATTTATCTCCGTTTTTTTCTCTCTCTCCTTGTATGGTATAGTTGCTCTTTGGAAGCAGGAAACATATAGAGAACACACTGGGCTTAACATGTGATATTTGCCAATTGATAATAAATCGAATGACTGTAGAGGAAGAAGTGTCTTTCCTGTTAGTTATCAGCTGTCCTGGTGGAGAAACCTCACATTTTTATTTCTTTATTTTG
The DNA here is from genome assembly GCF_907164565.1 of Psammomys obesus. NCBI lineage: Eukaryota > Metazoa > Chordata > Mammalia > Rodentia > Muridae > Psammomys > Psammomys obesus. Next base: position 1,408,294 of record NW_026592403.1, on the reverse strand, counting down.
TCACCATATGACTGAAATTCTTTGGAATGACTTTATCTAAAGGTCAGCTACCTTTTCCATCCAATTTAATTTTATCTACTAAATTTTGTGGCTTCGGGTTTGGATTAGAGATAGTTAAAGATAACGGTAATGCCACAAGCATCCCCACCTCAAAGGTCAGAAAAATACAGCCTGAGACCCAACAAGGATTTACTGTGAGATAGCCCTAGAACACTTATAAGCAAGAAAAGGCCTCCATGCTGTTAACCTGTACAGTTAATTTTTAATAGATCAGAACAAGGGGAAATGTAAAGTCATTTAAAAACTACGTAGTCTACTAGAGACGCAAGATTTGTCACAGTTATGAAGAAATGATAAGAAAGTGAAAATAATAGATGTGTCCATCAAAGGGGGATTTTGATTTTTATTGAAGGAGGGCTATAAAATGCAAGAGAAAAACACAGAAGCAAAAGTTGATAGTGACATTAGAGGATTTTTAAAATAGATTTTCTTTTTCTTTTTTTTTTTTTCTAAGAAAAAGAAGGCATTTCACACCTCTAGTCTGGCCTGAGAGGCTTAGTACCCACATTGCTGCTCTTAGGAGACTCCCTGCTCCTACCAGATCTCCAGGGAAAGCAGTCCTTTCCTCTTCTAGCTCTAGAGGCTCCTTGGCATTGTTTTTTTTCACTCCTGTCAGTTGCCATGGTTATTTTTCTTCTCCCCTTGATATTCATGTTGTTTGTTTTTGTTTTTAATGTGTCCTGTAAATATACTTGTCACTGTCATTTGAGTAATCACAGGCCTTAGAGTCTAAAAACTCTCATTCACAACAACCTTACCTTTACAGGGGCTGAGGGTCAGGTCAAAGACACGTATTTGGGGTAATGATTTGACACATTCAAGCTATGAATTTTATCATCACTCACTTATTAATATTTCTAGTGAAGGGTGTGTTCAAGCCCCTCTTAGCTGATAAAGTTTGTTTGCTAAATTATTTATCCTCAGGCACATACATTTCTCTGAATACCTTCAAGGTTGGATGCTTCATTGAGATATCCAGAAGAAATAAATAGGTAAAAGTAAGTGGATGCAATTTAAGTTCTCACCAATCATTCACCAAGGAGGCTTTGTATTATAATAGTATAGTTTTAACAGAGAATGTAAATGGGAAAATCATTAAGGCACATTATGTTGCTCATTTTACAAATCAATAGTAAGTGTTGTGATGCCATTACATTTACCCCTATGGTGCCATCACTGAATGTGTAAGGACAGAATTAGAAAACACATTCCATAGACTAAGAGCCTCTTTGCCAAATCTTTTATATTAAAAGTTGGTAGAATATCCACATGTGGAACTAAACTTATATTTCTCATCTTATTGGGTAGTCAATGAACACAGAACTCAGAGCAGTAATTCGGAAAGGACTGGGCTGAATAATGCTTTTTTTGTGAAAAAAATAAGGATTCTTTTCTCTAAAAGTTATTTGAACCACTGAGTAAACTATCTGATCAATGATAATTTTCAAAACAAACTGAACACACAAGCAGGATCAGTATGTTAATGAGGCCAAAACGACCATAAAACAGTCCTGTACAGAATCTCACAAACACAAATTTAATATTTTTAGGAAACAGTTATTGGAAGGGGGTTAATATCTGTTGCCTAACCACTGTGTGTAGACCAGAAGAGTTTCAGAGTATGGACATGACTTTCTGAAGATTCAGCTGGTTGTGTGCGTGTGTGAGTGCGTGCGTGTGTGTGTGTGTGCGCGCGTGTGTGTGTGTGTGTGTGTCTGGTTTATGGTGTGTTTCTGTGCATGTGTGTTTGTGCGTTGTGTATCTGTCTGTGTGTGCTTGTACATGTGCACACTTGTATAGATGCATAAGTATGTGCACGTGGACTCTAGAGCTCTCTTAGGTGTTGACCCTGGCAACACCAACCCCTTTATCTTCTGAGACTATCTCTGACTTGATCCTTACAGAGCAGTTCCTGGCTAGCAAACCCCAGGGGTCCGCCTATCTCTGCTTCCCTAGCACTCAGATTGCAAGCATGTACCACCACCTTTGGCAGTTAGTAATTGGGTCATTGAGATCCAATGGAGGCCTTCCATAGCAAGCAAACTACCAACCGAGCTGTCTTTCCAGCCCTGATTACTTTTTCTTCATCTTGCTACTCACATGTAGGACTTAGTAAGTTAAAAAAAAAAAAAACCAACAACAAAAAATAAAATCAAAATGAAAATTTTGAATTCCACAAAATTTTGTCTGAATGTTAAGGGTCTGTGTGATCCATAATAGAACTAGCAACATCTATGTCATAATGGAACTAGCAACATCTATGTATTTAATTTTTTTTATTCATGTCACAGGAGCTTGTAGATTATTTACTAAGAGTAATTCATGTACTATAAATTGCTTTAAAAAAGAGGAACTAACAAATTTCCAACAGTAATATTGATAAGGAGAAAATTTTATTCAGAAAAACATTATAAGTGAATTCCCATAAATACTGAAAAGGAAAATGCTGGAAAAATAGGAGATAATACATAGGAAATGTTCACCAAAGAACTTTGGCTGATTTTCCATTCCTTAGCAATAGAAAGAATCTCAAATAAAATCAAAGCAAATGAAAATATGACATTTCATATTTTGTTCTAATAATATTTACATTTGGTTATAATTTTCCTAATCCCATTCCAGAATTATTCATATGGCTTGTTGCGTTCAGGTTTTTTAATAGTTGGACATGGTAGTCAAAGAATCACACAAACAAAAACGCAAACAAATCTGCATGCATTGTAGGCAAAGATGTTAGTAATTTATAATGACACACATGGAATAGTTGTCACTTTGTAGCAGAGGTTCTAACACTTTTCGTTTAATTTGCTCCAATTCAGAATTTACGAATTAAAAATGCTTAAAATACCACGGGCTTTGATTGTTTTGGTTTGCTTTGTTTTTGCTTTGTTTTTATGTTTTGTTTTGTTTTTGCCTCAACTCTCTTCTTCTCATACAAGTCTTGTGGTTCTCCATTTCTCATTGACATATACCAGAAATATATTTCATTTACTTGAATACTGTTTTGCAAAGAATTTAAAAGATCAATTACAGATTGTGTTGAAGTAGGTGGTTTATTATTTTAATAGTATTTTATGAGATTTTAATACAATAATAGATTATGTTACCAGGCACTGCCGTTTTAAAAGCCTTTAAACGTCTTTGCTCTAACACATCTTTTCTCTTTAGCCATATAAGAGAAACATTATGACATTTCATTTGTTCCCAAGCCTGCTTTGGAAACTGAAGCATTTTGAAACTTCAGTTAATGGAAAGTTTGTACTTAATATCACATTGAAATGTTTTTCTGGAGAATGAGTGGGTCCTTTTATCCATCATGAAAAATAACATCACACACTCTAAATGGCATTTAGCCATCAGCTTCTCCCTAAACCTAAACCGAGCTTGGAAATAGCAGGGGTTCCTTGACAGGTACTCACACTATGACTGCCATATCAACAGGAAAACAGGAAAAAAAAAGGAGGATTTCAAATTAATATAACACAGTGATTCCTAACATATCTCATTCTTCTGTAAACAGATTCCTAAAAAATAAATTCACACTCCTGCGCTACAAGAAAAAGAAAACGACTATAGCATGAAATTTTCCCCACAGGGTCATGATTTGAATGCCTGTAACCCAACCAGGTGGAGGTTTTGGGGAGTCTGTGGAACCGCTTTCAGGTAGAGCCTAACTGGTGGAAATAATAAAGTAGAGATAGAGAAGGGTTTTGAGCTTTCTGCTCAGCCTAGTCCCAATCTTAGCCTCTGTTTCCTATCTGCCACAATGTCAATAGTTTTCTTCTACACATGACTTTCCTGCCTGCCAATGAGGTTTTGTTCTATTGTATGCATCCAACCAACTATTACTATTAACTAAAATAAATGTCAAAAGTGATAAGCAATGTCTAGTGTTTCTATGCTCATTTGTAGGTTGTTGTCTCTCATAAAGTAGGAGAATTAGAAAAGGTAGGGCAGTCTGGTAGTTCTTAGAATGATCACTGAATTGGGAACTTGATGGAGAAAAAAACAACACCAAGAAAGTTACATTGTCATGCATAATATTTTCGATGGTTTATTAAGATTGTCTCTCAATCTAGACCATGAACTTCAGACAGAAGCAGCTACACAGATAGTTATAAAAGACCTTAGGAGTGGTTCAACATCTGACTGCTATCCATAAGAACAAAACTCAGGCAGAAACTTGTAAATTTTAAACATATCTCCTAAATAAAGATGAGGCATGAATAGACTATTTATCTAGCTATTGATATATAAACTTACATTTGTTTGAATAATTGTATAATATGTGCAAATAAAATTATAATTTGGGAATTGATTCTTGATATACCCTGTATCCTGATAAGAGTCATAATGGTTCATTTGTCCAAGAGATCAAGTACATTTTTACACACTCATATGAAGGACAATAAGAATAAGCACCCAAAAGTAGGTATTTACTAGGAATATTAATAAAAATTCACATATCAAAACCTAATTATTAAAAAATACCAGAATCTTGTCACTGAAGGGACCTGGAACTTACAGATGTATACATTCATATATGTATTGATGATCTGAAAGTTGAAATGAAATTGAGAACACAACGTTGCAGTGGGCTGGAGAGAAAGGAAATGGGCTGGAGACAAGAGAAAAGGGAGAAAGTATTAGGTTACAGGTGGAAAGATGGTCAATGTACATGCATGGAAATAGCCAAATATTATTAAAAGAAAATATTAGTAATGCAATTATTTAAGTCCCATAAGATTTCTAATAGTAATAGTCAATATAACAAGGAGCAACATCAGTCAGCTGGAGCCCACAGTTCAGCACTGTTATGGGATTGACAGAGAAAATCGAAAGTTTCATGATGTTCTAAAGAAATGCACAGACTGGCAGCTGAGATCACTCAGTGACAAACAGGCACTTAACGCTGGAGCAGTGATAATTATTTTTACTATTTGTTTTACACTATGGAGAAGAATATGAACAGAGTGCTCTTAAAGAATGGTTTTGGTATATACAGTTCTCATTTAAGGAGTTGGGCACATGCTGACAGCTATGAGTCCTTGCTACTTAGCTTGGGGATGGGAGGACTCCATCCCCAAGTAGCTTGTTGAAAGGTAGTGATAGTGGAGACCTCACACCAATGAGAGAATACTCAGGAGAAGCATCAGAACCCAATGGCATAGACAAGAAAGACACAGAGTTATCTGAGAAAGAGGAATCTATCATAATACAGCAACTAACTCTCCTTCTACCTGATAGCTGCAGTCAATTAAACAGATTAAAATCTCAATTTAATTATTACTGGTTAATTTGCAACAATACAGTAAGTTCTCTTTTATAATGACAGTGGAGGTGAATCTGCTGGAATCCTGACTTTTCTGATATGTACATGCTTAGCAAACTCATCCTCTCACTATTTTAAGAGACTAAAGATGAAGTAAATTGATATAATAATTACTATCCAAGTCTACCTCCAGTCTATAAACAAAATTATATGCCCTCAAACTGTTAGACAACTTGATATGGCATGACTCTACAGAAAAATAGCCATGTACTACTAATAAGATAGCCTCCCAACACGGAGGTAAGGCCCATCCACAGATCGACACCACTGGAGAGAGTTTTTGTGTCCCAAGGAAGCTCCATTGCAAACACCAAATACCTCTGGTACAGGGGAGGCTGTTTCTGCATGTTAACTGATCAACATAGAACTGAAGATTGCAAAATTTTGAAATGATATTCAGGAAGAGTTTTAAACCAAATCACACATTTTTTTTTCTCCTAAGTACAGTAAATGTAGTTTTATTCTTCTAGTTAGGCAGACCAGTTGTTCTGCAATATCCGCAGGGCAGGGAGTGTGTTACTGTATAGGTTCTGGTGTTATCCTTTTCACTAAAATTCCTATCCTTGCCTCCGCTATTATCCAAATATCATCCATTCCTTGAACCCCAGCTACTGTCTTGTTAATGCTCTGTGGCTCTCTGGTGTCATCCTCTCTTTCCTTTGATAAGTGCTACGCATCGGTAGAGCAGAGCTGGCGATGAAATCTCCAGAAAGCTTTGCTTCTATGAAAGCTACTTTCCACAGTCATTCCCATTCCAGGAAATGCAGACAGCACAGAAATGTTCACTGAGTCATCCAACATTAGTCAATCATTTCTTCCTCAAACTAGGATTGAAGTTTATATAGCCTGGGAACAAGGTGTGTACTCAAGACAATTTTAGTATGTTCTCTAAAGGATAACATGTGCTTCTCTCTTATGTTTCCTTACATGCATAGGCAAATAAATATTGACATGAATCTGTTTCTATTGTTGTTTTAGTTTCAAACAATATAGACAGAGGATAATGTGTATAGTTACATATGCACTTATTTATCTACATATGAATAGGAAAAGGATAGATAAATGACTAGAGATAGACAGTAGAAGATGAAGAGGAGTGGAAGGGACATAAGAGAGGACAGAGAAGCAGCAAGAAGGCAGGAAGGGAGTGGGTGAGAGGAAAAGGGAGTGGAAGGAAAGGAAAGGAGAGGGGAGAGGAGGGGGAGGAGAGTGGAGGGAGAGGGGAGGAGAGGGGAGGAGAGGGGAGGAGAGGGGAGAGGAGAGCAGAGGGGAGGAGAGTTTCTTGATTTGGCTATAGCTATTTTCTGCTTCAAGAAAGACAAACATTTTGCTACATGTAAGTATAGTCTTGGCTGTGTGTCTGTTGCTCTCCGTTGGTCAAAGGTTAGTGATAAAAGTTAAAAACTCTCAGAGCTCAAATTAGCAATTGCACAAAGCTCACAGTATATTAGTCTCAAGGGCCTGGTATTGCCACTGAATCAACATATTCATCATTGCTACTTCAGTGAAGTTTTTGAAAACATTCCATTTGTTCTGAATTTCCATTCAATTAATTTCTCCTCCTTCCATCTGCTCTGGTAATTGGGCAGGGTGATAAGAAAGAAATAAACGGTTTGAATATTTACTATGCATTACAAAATTCTCTAGCCGCATTTCCCGCTTTTCTTTAATTTCTGAGTGGCTTCCCCCCTAATGTTCTTAAGTGTCAATAGAGCTGGAATAATCAGATCTGATTGAGCAAAGCCAATGTCATTTCACTGCCCACTGGGCAAAAACTAACTACAGCAGTGGTGGGATGGTGTGCAGAGAAGAAGAAGCCACTCTCTAGAGCATCCGGAGAGGTGACAGCACCTTTGACTGCAGAGAGAAATCACACACCCATCTCTCTTCAGCAAACCTTGCTCACTTATCTCACTAAATAATAAAGAGTTGGAATTCAAGATAGTTTTCCTCCTTAAACAATATTTATACAAAGAGTAACTGACATAAATAAGTAGCAGCCATTCAAATGAAATCTTCAAGGAAATTATTCCAGATTTTAGAGGAAAGCTATTATGGTCATTTCAATTAAAAAAAAAAAACTCTCCATTTCTCTCTCTCTCTCTCTCTCTCTCTCTCTCTCTCTCTCTCTCTCTCTCATGCAAGTGACAGTGTGAGAGAGTATGTGCTAGTGCACTAGCTATTACATGTGTGTGGCATTTCAGAACACAGCTCTGGGGGTGTTCCTTTTTCCATCTTGTTCTGTAATGGAATCTTTTATTGGCTCCACATATGCCAGGTGAGTTGACAGGCATATGTGGACTCCGGGGATTTTCCTGTCTTTATAAAGATACTGCTTGCAAGTGCCCTCATAAATTCAACATTGCTCTATTGCATCAAGCTTGATGTGTTGTGTCCTGGGGGTGTGTGTGGCTTACATTTATATAATATATTCAAAACAAATGCATTTAGATGAGATGGCTATGTTAGTAAATGCAGAAATGGTATAGGAGAACCAGCATTTTCTAAAACTACTTTTAGAAAAACCAGCCTATGCATGCTTGTCACTTTTAATTATCATTCAATGTAGGATCACCTGGGAAGGTAGTTTTAATGAGGAATTATCTAGACAAGGTTGGAAGTAGGCATGTCTATGGAATTATTTTATTAGCCGAGTTAATTGAGGTGGGAAGACTTGCTCTGTATTCAGGTAGCAACATTTCGTGGGCTGTGCTCTGGACTGAAGGAAAGGAGAGAGCAAGCTGAGGAAGCATGCTTGCATTCATTGTACTCTCTTTAGAGATACACCCAGATTTTTTAAGTTTCTTCTATGACTTCCCATCACCATGGATTGTAACCTGGAACCACTAGGTAAAATAAACCCTCTCCCTTTGAAGTTGCCTTTGTCAGGTATTTTATTACAGCAACAGTAAATAAACTAGTTCATTTCCCCCAACACAATCATAAATTTCCTTGGGCCCCTATTTATTTGAAAAATAAAAAGCAGAGGTTTTGCTTGTTTGCTTCTTACATTTCTATCATTTCAATTTTTAGAAAATAATTCATGGAGACATAAAGGTGACATTTTGAAGAAGAAATACTCTTTTAAGGAATAAAGTGAAATATATTCATCTCAAAACTATCTTTGTCATTACAATTGTACATTGGTCAATGTGTTACAAAAGTGAGAGTCTAAAATTTAAATTAAAACAATCAATTTTTTATATATAGTGAGAACATGTCACAACATTTCGAGATTTCATACATTTAAAAACATTGAAACATTGTTCTCCTCATAATAAATATTCAGAAGACTGTAAAAGATAAAAGATTTGAAACAGAAACAAAAATTTAAGCACTTTATTTTATGCTGGATTGTGTGTATGTACATATGTATATATATTTGTGTGTACGTGTATATGTGTTTGTGTGTTGCTGTGTATGTGAAAATGTATGTATGTATATTTTGGGTGTGCGTGTTCATATGTATGTGCATATATACGTATTTATATGTGCATAGGTTTATATTTAGCCATGTGTCTATGTTAATGAGTGTCAGTGTGTACGTATATGTACGTGTCTCTGGGCGTAATGTTTGCTTTGCAGAATTTTTTTTTTTTAATTTGCAGTATTTAGTTCAGTTTTCAATGGGTAAAAATCATGGGATTGTTCCTTTAATCTAAGGACCTTTTATATTAATTACTACCCTGTGAGGTGCCATCAAGAAGATCACATGGACCAGGCATTGTGCAGATAATCAGTGTGAGAGTAGAGTGAACTCTAAGTCTATAAATCTCTAGAAATGATTAATGGAAGATTAAACAGATTTAGGAAAATATCACATTTTAATGAAAATGTAGCAGGAAATTGATTAACAACACAGTTTCATTAGAGAAGAGAGTCTGTCTGTTTTAATTATGTTTACATGAGTGAAAATCTGTTGACTTACATTTGTTTATCAGCTCTTCAAGTATCAAAATGCATGGCTAACGGTAGAAGTTCTGTCTATAAAGAAAAAAAAAGTCTTATGATCACTACAGCAAACAAACATAAAAAGTAAACAGATTGTACTGGTTTGAATAAGAATGGTCCTCATAGGCTAATGTATTTGCATTCTTGGTCACCAGGGAATGGAACTGTTTAGAAGAATTACAAGGATTAAAAATGTGGTCTTGTTGGAGGACCTGTAGTTTTGTTGGAAGTATTTCAAAAGGTTATGTTAGGTCCAGACTCTCTCTTAGCCTGCAAATACAGATGTAGCTCTCAGTTACTTCTCCAGCACCATACCTCCCTGCCACCACGTTCCCTTCCATGATGACAATGGAATAAACCAGCAGGGTGTAGAAGCAGATGCCAAGGCTCATAGCCAAGTTCTGGGCAGAGTGCAGAGAATCTTATGCAAGATGGGGGAGACAGAAAGACCTGGAAGAGACAGAATCTCCACAAAGAGAGTAACAGAACCGAAAAAAATCTGGGCACAGGTGTCTTTTCTGAGACTGAAACTCCAACCAAGGACTATGCATGGAGATAACCTAGAATCCCTGCACAGATGTAGCTCATGGCAGCTCAGTCTCCAAGTGGGTAGCCTAGTAAGGGGAACAGGGACTGTCTCTGACATGAACTTAGTGGCTGGCTCTTTGATCACCTCCCCACTGAGGGGGAGCAGCCTTATGAGGCCACAGAGGAAGACAATGCAGCTAGTCCTGATGAGACCTGATAGGCTAGGGTCAGATGGAAGGGATGGAAGACTGTCCCTATCAGTGTTTGGGAAGGGGCATGTGAGGAGAAGAGGGAGGGAGAGTGGGATTTGGAGAGGATGAGGAAAGGGACTACAGCTGGGATACAAAGTAAATAAATTGTAATTAATAAAAAATAAATAAATTAAAAAAATAATGGACTAAACCCCTGAAACTTAAGCTGTAAGCCAGCCCTCAACTAAATGATTTTTTATAAGAGTTAACATGTTCATGGTGTCTCGTCATAGCTATAAAACACTTACGAAAGACACATATGGACCCTAAAAATAAACAGAGAAATACAAGACAAAATCAGCGAAATGAAATATTTTGAAGGCCAAACATTATTTGTCTACACTGAAAAGGTGGCTGTTTAAAGGATGACTTGAGCATTTGACTGCCGTTTATGTCATTACACTGACCAATCATGAACATCTGTATCTACCATTGCCCAGTGCAAAAAGAAGAACCATCCTTGAAGTTGACACCAAGACAAGCTATGGATATAAGCGTGGTTACTTAGAAGTAGGTCGACAGCCTCATTGCCATTACTTATAGAAAGGACACCACAACCTTCCACACTGGTACCTATGACATCCCTTGCCATGCTTAACATTTTAAAAGATTTATTTATTTTTATTTTATGTGTACCAATGTTCTGCTTGCATGATAAGCTTGTGACCAGATTTACTGTAGCAAGTGACAATCCCTCCTGTTGGAGTGGGCATCTATATTCCCTGACTCCACAAACTGTCTCTATCACCAGGGAACAGTCCGGAAGAAGGGACATAGAATAAGAACTGCAGAAGAAGAATCAAAGAGAATCTAAGAATTGGAGGAAGGTGAGACATGATGTGGACCATGGACTGTTGGGAAATGACGCTGTTTCACATTCCTTTTACTGAAAAAAAAAGTTTTTCTGCAATATATTTTGATGACATTTTGCTTTTCCCTCAAAACTTCCTAGATCCTCCCATCTCTCCACCTACCCAATTTCATGCCCTTTCTCTCTCTCCCTCTTTATGAAACAAACTAGTACACAAACAAACCAAACAAATGCAAACGAAATATGAACAGATTGAATCAAATTTAAAAAGAAACAAGCAGAAAATAAGAAACACCACACACACACACACAAAGCCCCACAGAGAACAACTCTTGAACTCAAAGCAACTAAGGTTATTGGTACTAGAGTGTCCTATCAGCACATAAGCAGCCTGTCAAGGTTCATGAGCCCCTGTGCCTCTTTTGGAATTTACAGGCAGTTAATGGAAGCTAGGGGAAGGAGAGACATGGTTTTTTCAATGTTCCTACAATGCGAAGGTGCCATTGCTCTTAGTAACCTCTCACCCATGCTCTTGTAAGCAGCCCTAATGAAATTCACACTAAACAGAATAGACATTAAACTTCTTGGAGACTAGTTGGGAAAATAGCAGTAATCAGTAGGAGTCAAAAGGAGATAAAAGAGGGTATTTATTGGGTGTAAGATCAAGTACATTTTCTATATGAATGAAAATGTCATAATGAAACCCATCATTTATAATTAATATGTAATAAAAAGGTGATTTGAAATGAGAGGGTAAAGACTTTACTTTCTAATAACACAGAGAGAAACTGTTTACTTTTTTAAAGTTTTCATAAATAATTTAATTACAAGCATTGTAAAGCTTTGTCTTGTGAAATAAAAAAATATGTAATGAATTAGTTATTTTTTTTTATTTTTTCTATTAATAAAGTTTATTTACTTTGTGTCCCAGCCATAGCTCCCTCTCTCATTCCTTCCCAATTCCACCCTTCCTCCCTTATCTCCTCCTTGCCCCTCTCTAAGTCTACTTATAGAGAGGTCTTCTTCCCCTTTCATCTGACCCTAGCTGATCAGGTCTCACCAGGATGATTTAGTTATTAATCAGAATTATTTGTTCAGAGTAATAAGAAAACTGAATGACTCATTCTTGCATATTCAATTTTAACAGGAGGCATGAACATATTTTAAATAGTCACACATTTATTCATATATATCAAATATATTCATATACTTGATATATATGAATACAAACATGTATAATAGCATCATATGAATTTTTCACCTCTTGACTGGACATAAGCATACAACACACATACACAGGTAACTAATAAATACATCAACATTTTCTGTTAGCTACTTGGAAGTGATCATTTCAGTATTACCACAACTTCCTGTGTATGCATGCACATAGGAAAATGTGCACATGTTTGTATGTTTGTAAGCATATGTGTATATGTCTTCTGCATAAGCACATATTTGTCTGAATGTTTATCAATCCCTGGGTAAGCCTGCATGTATGTATACACATGTGTACATGACCATGTTGGTGGTCATGTGTGCCCAGGGATTGTGTGCATGGATGTGTAAGTGTATTGGTATATCTGTGTGCATCCTTCCAACATAATTTTAACTTATGAATTTTTACAGCCTCAAATATTTTTTTTCCTGTAGCTCCAAGTCTTATCATCTTGGCTCTTCCACTTATACCATAACTCATGTGAAAAAGAGTCTGCTGGATGAACAGAAATCTTTCATACTCATCATATATTCCCCTGAAGAAATATCAAGTTTTTATTTTCTTATTTTTAATATTTTTATTTATTACAGTTTATTCACTTTGTTTCCCAGCTGAAGACCCCTCTCTCATGCCCTCCCAATCCTGTCTTCCCTCCCTCTTTTCCTAGTATGCCCCTTCTCTAGTCCACTGATAGGGGAGAACCTTCTCCCCTCTCATTTGACCTTAGCCTATCAGATTTCATCAGGACTGGCTGCATTGTCTTCCTCTGTGGCCTGGTAAGGCTGCACCCCGCCTCAAGGGGAGGTGATCAAAGAGACAGCCACAGTGTTCATGGCAGAGACAGTCCCTGTTCCCATTACTAGGGTACCCACTTGAACACTGAACTGCCATGGGCTACATCTGTGTAGGGGTTCTATGTTATCTCCATGCGTGGTCCTTGGTTGAAGTATAAGTCTCAGAAAAAGACCCTGGGTCCATTTTTTTTGTTCTTTTGCTGTCTTTGTGGAGCTCCAGTATCCTCCAGGTTTTTCTCTCCCTGCCCCTTCCTTCATAAGATTTCCTGAACTTTCCCCAAAGTTTGGCTACAAGTATCAAAAGACCCTGAGATTCCATCTTATTCCCTTCAGAATGGCTAAGATCAAAAACTCAAGTGACAACACATACTGGAGAGGTTGTGGAGAAAGGGGAACCATCCGTCATTGTTGGTGGGAATGTAAATTTTTATAGCCACTTTGGAAATCAGTCTGGCTCTTTCTCAGAAAATTAGGAATAGTACTATCTCAAGATCCAGCTATACCACTCCTAGGTCTATATCCAAAATATACTCAAATACACAACAAGGATATTTGCTCATCCATGTTCGTAGAAGCTTCATTTGTAATAGCCAGAGTTTGGAAATAACCCAAATGTCTCTCAACTGGGGAATGGATACAGAAATTATGGTACACAATGGGATACTACTCAACAATTACAAACAAGGAAAGCATGAAATTTGCAGGCAAATGGTGGGAACTAGAAAAGATCATCCTGAATGAGGTATCCCAAAAGCAGAAATGGTATGTACTCACTTATAAGTGAATATTAGACATATAATATTGGATAAACATACTAAAATCTATATACCCTAAAGAAGCTAAGCAATAAGGAGGACCCTGGGGAAGATACTCAATCCTCATTCACAAAGGCAAACAGGATAGACACTGGAAGAGGGAGAAAACAGGGAACAGGACAGGAACGTACCACACAGGGCCTCTGAAAGACTCTACCCAATAGAGAATCGAAAATATTAGCTTTTGTGTCTACACTGTGCTTGCCTTCACCCTTTGAGACATCACACCTCAAATCAGGTGCTCAACACAGACATTCAAGATTTACTATATGAACAACAAGAATATATAATTATCCTCTAATTACTTTTTAAAACAAGAATTTTCACATAGTTGTGAAGTAACTATGTAGATGGGGTGGTGATGATGAGACTGGAGTAATTCATGATTTCATGGAGTCTGCCTCATTCTACCTATGGATGACATCAAGAGGTGCCAGCGCCTATACACCTGTGAATATGAGAAGCCTAAACAAGGAGGAACAGTGACCTTGATGGCTGAATGCATGTGGATCCACAAAAGAGAATTAGGAACAAATGAGGAAATGCAATCCATGTGCTGTATCCATAGCCTTAACAGAACAGACAATGAAAGAAAACAAATGAGATATAACAAATACAACAATTGGATCCCAGAAGGAATAAGCTAACCGAATATTTTGAACTACATACAATACTAGATAAATGATAAATAATTCTATTTAATTCTCCTCAAATATGAAAAAAATCTGTATTATTCATCTCATGTCATACACAAGAAAACAAAAAAAAGTATTTACTGAACCACACAATATAAAAAACCAAGAAGTAGTAGTTTCAGCATTCAAATTTCCACTGGACTGACAAAGAATTTTTTTTTCTATAATGATGTTTTAACAAACACATACATTATTTTAAAAGAGAACATTTTTTTCTGACCAAGGAAAGAATTTGAGTTTTAGGAAAATAAAACTAAGTATAATACAGTGAGAAAATAGCAGTTCCTATTTAAATAATACTTTTATCTTTATAATATATAGAATAATCTACAAAATGTTTCCAAAAATCTGAATCCTGAAAGAGTATAGGTCAGAAAACCAGGTGTTTCACAGGCACAACTAAATTTCACTGCCAGCTACTTTTGAATATTTTTTAATAAAATTCCTCTGACTTTTTCTTTCCTTCTATTTATTCAGATATATCCATTATACAAAATGATGGGAACATTTTTTCTGTGAAGCAGGGATGATGTTGTATTCTTCATAAGTTTTATTGTTTTAAGAATAAATGAGATGAGATTGGTAAAGTATTTGGCGTAGCTTATAGAGCATAGAGAAAATCTATCAGCTTTCCCTGTATCATTATAGAGACTATTACACAGAAGAAAAGGATGAGAAAGGTGATTGAATAGCAAGAGATTCAAGTTTTGAAGTCAAGGTATGCTTCTGGCAGCAGATAAAACTTCCACTGAAGGCCCTCTGGGGCTGAGGTCTGAATTTCTGACCTTCAGATATTAGTGTTGAGATAGTAGCACCCCCAGGGAATGGTATCATGATGTAAGAGCATTTATAAGATTGTTAGATTTGTTGAAATCATTCGCTCCAGAAAAGAGTCACAATGGAGCTTGGGAAATAGTTTATTGATTAAGAATTCTTGCAATGTAAACGTGAGGACCTGAGTTTGAACCCCTAGAACTTAAATAAAAGCAAGATGTAAGGCGTGAGTGTCTGTAATTGCAGTGCTTCTGTGGGAGATGGAAGGTGGTATTTAACAGCAGTATTCGGTCACCTATTAAGAGAATTCACTCTATTTTCAAAGGCATGTGGCCATTCTGCACAGCAGTCATTATGTAGCCATTTTCTAAGACTACGAACCAGATGTTACAATTTGAAGATGAATGAAATCGTTAGGATTTTTCTCCTTATAGTGTAACTTCTTCAAAACTTCTTTTTACAGCAAATAGAGACCATCAGGGAAAACTACAACTGGACACAATCAAAGGATCTTGGGTAGTTCAGGTTCAAAGGGCTCATCTACATTACAGACCCCTGCATCTGTGGCTCTGGGAACATCACAGAAAATGGAGCAGTAAGAACAAGGATGCCACTAAGCATGCTGTAAAAGTCTCCCTTATATATAATGGCTGCATTAGCAATGCAAGAACAGTAGCAATATCAACCTAGAAGGGGAAAATCTCATTCGGTCCCTCTCCTAGACAAACAAACAAATGAACATACAAATAAAACAAACAAACAATAACACCCCCCCCACCCCACCCAAACTACAGGCAATGATTGCCTGCTGGAATAAGCCTCTTGAGAGCTTAGGAATAAAAGGGGGAAGAAAGAATTAGTAGAGCCAGGGGATAAAGGACACAAGAACAAAAGCCTCTCTGGAATGCAGAAGAACATGTTGTGTGAATTTATTTGTTATGTAATCTGCTTTACTTCTTTATTTGTAATAGCCAGAAGCTGGAAACATCCCAGATGTCCCTCAGTTGATGAATGGATACAGAAATTGTGGGACATGTACACAATGGAATATAACTCAGCAATTTAAACAAGGAAATCATGAAATTTGCAGGCAAATGGTGGGAACTGGGAAAGATGATCCTGAGTGAGGCATCCGAGAAGCAGAAAAACACACACTGTATATACTCACTTATAAGTGGATATTGGTCATATAATATAGGATAAACATACTGAAATCTGTACACCTAAGGAAGCTAATCAAGAAGGAGGACACTGACTAAGTTGTTCAATCCCCATTCAGAAAGGCAAAGAAGATGGACATCAGAAGAAGGAGAAAACAGGGAACAGGACAGGAGCCTACCACAGAGGGCCTCTGAAAGGCTCTGCCCTGCAAGGTATCAAAGCAGATACTGAGACTTAGAGCTAAACTTTGGTCACAGTGCAGAGAATCTTATGAAATAAGGAGGAGATAGAAAGACCTGGAGGGAACAGGAGTTCTCCAAGGAGAGCAAAAGAACCAAAAATTCTGGGCACAGGGGTCTTTTCTGAGACTGATACTCCAACCAAAGACCCTTCATGCAGATAACCTAGAACCCCTGCACAGATGTAGCCCATGGCAGTTCAGTGTCCAAGTGGGTTCCATAGTAATGGAAATAGGGACTGTCTCTGACATGAACTGATTGGCCTCCTCTTTGATCACCTCCCCATAAGCAGGGAACAGCTTTAAGAGGTCACAGAGGAAGACTATGCAGCCACTCCTGATGAGACCTGATAGACCAGGATCAGAAGGAAGGAGAGGAAGTCCTCCCCTACCAGTGGACTGGGGGGAGGGGTATGGGTGGAGAAGGGGGAAGGAGGGTGGTATTGGGAGGGGAGGAGGAATGGAGCTACAGGGGGGATACAAAGTGAATAAACTTTAATTAATAAACTGCCATTATTACTCATTACCAAATGTCTAACATTTCTGAAGTATTTACCTGGAATGTCATTTGGGAAGTACCAGTGAAAACAACCAAAATTATATCATAAACACAAAATCCCCCCAAAATTCTTAACCATAATATGAATATATTACAAGAAGAGCCTTAAAAGTTTTTATGTGTAACATACTACAAGGCACATACTCAAAGAAGACAAATAACAAGGAGGATCAAAGTGAGGATGCATAAATCTCACTTGGAAGGGGAAATATAACAGACAGAGGTAGTGTTCAAACAGAGTGGAACAAGTTGGGAGAGAGAAACAGAGATATATGAAGGCAGAAGTCAGTCCTGGGAAGAGCAGGGGTAAGGGCGCAGAAGATCTAAAGAGAAAAGAGAAACCTTATGGGAGCCAACTCCTGACAGCATGAAAGATAGGAACATGTCAGAGTTGTCCTCTGAGAGTCTCTACCCAGCATCACCTCAAAACTGATGCTGAGACTCACAGCCACACATTGGGCAATGCATAGGGAGTCTTGAGGAAGTGGGAGAAAAGAGAATAGGACCTAGCCATGACAGGAACTCCACAAGAAGACCAATAGATCCAACTAGCTAGGACCCACCAGGCTTTGGTGAGGCTGAAGCATCAACCAAGGACAACGCATAGACTGGACCTAGAACCCTCTACAAAATCTTGCCAATGAGTAGCTAAGGTTTCATATGGCTCCTCAAGTCAGGAAAGCTGGGGCTGCATCTGACATGGACTTTCCTGACAGCTTTTTGATCACTTCCCCTTGGCTTGGACTGCCTTGCCAGGCCACAGGAAAAGAGGACACATTCAGTCCTTAATGTGACTTGATGAGCTGAGGTGAATTGGAAGGGGGGCTCCCCTTTTCTGAGAAAAAGGGGAGTACAGAGGGGGAAGGAAGGAGGGTGGGACTGGGAGGCAACGATGGATGGGGCTATAACCATAATGTAAAGTGGATCAAAGTAAATTAATTAATATTAAAAAGTTTTCATGTTTATAAGTACTCCACAAACCATTGCTTCCTTTTTTCTTGTATTAAATAAGACACTCATTTTTACGTTGGGATATCAATAAATTCAGCAAAGATAGAAAAACATGAAGAACCTAGTGGCACTTGCTGTACTGTGGGTGGATTGTAAATCAGAAGAAATGATGAGGAGAAAGCCTGGCTAGCAGGCACTAATCTCAAGCTCTCCAGTAATCAGCAGCTGTTTGTGAAAACCAAAGGAAGTCACCAAGAGTCCTTGAAATCATGGGCAGGACTGATGATCCTGCTCATTTCTGAAAATAAAAGACAAGCTTTATCTTCATGATCATTAAATGGTCAGCTTAAAATTTCGGTAGTTGGAAAGGAACGGAGCAGATTGTCACGTAATCAATTTGCAATCACCTGAAAGAGGGCAAGACTGGGGTGTGCAGTCGGTTCTTTCCCTCGGAGAGGCACACGCTGAGCTGAGCCAGTTTAATTTCCTTCCCTAATGGAGTGACAGCACACTTAGACAGGGAGAAACAACAGATGCCATCTATCTGCACTTGAGAAAGATTTTCTCTCTACTTCTCACAAAATCCTTATCAAGGTTAAAGAAGGTTATATCTGGTTTGGAGAGAGGTCATTATGGAGGGGATGGCAGAGACAGCAAAGGGCAAATGGCCTGGGAAGTGTGAAGGACACACAGGTCTCTGAAGATGCCCTTCATAATTCATGTACTATAGTCCTGACATTCCCTGCTACACCAGACTTTAAGGGGTGTGATTTAAACTGAAGCTGTGGTACAACAAGCATGTCTCTCCAGTGTAAGAAGTGCTCTTCTATCTCTAAAACCAAAACTTCCACTTTCTGGTCATTTCCTGATTCTTCAACAAACAGACTTGTCATGTTCAAGAGGACGCTAGAAGTATAGAAGTAAACACAGATGATCGTAGTCTTTAGATATTGATTATGGGAGCAATAATTCCAACAGATTGCTTTCATGATGTCAAATTGTAACATAAGTTGGAGAAATAGTTATGTGTTAATGTTACCAGCATAATTTGCAATGTGTGGAAACAAAGTAACGTAATAAATAATAAATAGAAAATAAAAGTATATAATATATAATAAATATTGTTAAAAGTCCATGAAATGTTTGAATACTTTTTATTTCATATCATTAGGCTTTTTGGTCATCTATCCTAATAGACTTTAAAGTAGAATTTTAAAATCTTTGTTCATTTTATTTGTTTTTAATTGTGTGTGTGTTGGCGGGGGGTGTTGTATACCCTAGAGTTGGAGTTTGGAGCAGTTTTATGGCACTTGACACAGATAGTGAGATCTCAACTCACGTCCAGGTCCTCTGACAGAGAAAGATATATTCTTAATTACTGAGTCATCCTGCAACGCCTAGGAATATCTTTATTGAACACTTCAGGGAGACTGGTCAGTGTTTATATGAGAGAATTTTCTAAGCTTAAGCTTACAATGGTAAGATTTTGATATGTGTCTGAGGAATTTTTAAGCCATTCATTTCAACTCCATTAACTATGTTTTTATTTTACATTATTAGGTGTATTAGTCATCTACCTCAATAGGTTTTAAGTTGGGATTTTTACGTTTTTTCTTTTTTTTTTTTAATTCATGTGTGTGTTGTGGGAGTACGCCCTAGAGTAGCATACGTGAACTTAAAATGTTGTACACTCTAATGAATGGCTTCAGAAGCCAAGGCATTCGGTACTAACCTTGATGACCTGAGTTTGATTCTGAGTTTGATTCACATGTCTGAAAAAGAGAACTCAGACTCTCCTGAATGTTGTCTGTCCACCTCTACATGCATGACTGTAGAGCACACACACACACACACACACACACACACACACACACACACACACACAGTAAATACATTTAATAAAAAAAAAAGATTTTAACAGAAGCAATAAGTAGACCACTCTTAGGCAACAGAAAATTCACTGAAGATAAAATGAAAAGTTGAATCATCAAAAGCAATTAAAGAAATGCAAATGAAATAAACCCATGGTAAATGTTTGTACTCACTAAATTAGTATTTTAAATTGTAACATACAGATTTGACAAGGTTATGAGGACTCTAAATTACTCATAAAGTCTGATTGCAATCTAAATTGGTACCATTCTCTTATTAAAATATATGATATGAGAACTGTACAGATACACTTTCCAAATCTCTCTTTTGGGGACATCTCTCAAGAAAACAGCAGAAGTGAAAGTGTGCACTTTCATTTATTTAAAGACCATTAACGCCAGGAAAGATCTAAATCATACCATGGATTTAGAAAAAGGGAGCAGCTAATGTTATTAACTTAGTGGAATGTTGTGCCTGTGAAAAACTGACCATTCTGAAGACTGAAATGGAACAAGAGTTAAAAATTCAGACATAGAGGTTTGTTGAAGTAATCTGAAAAGTAACACTTTTTTCAGGTCAAATAATGCTTGAACATCATTGATCGTCTCCAACATGTTGCAGACAGGTTTTTCCTTGAGGTAAACTTGAGACAGGCTCCTTCAAGAACCTTATTTGAAGGGCCTCTGCTGGTTAATCTGCATTGTCAGCATGGCTGTATTAGAGTCATCTGGAAGATTGAAGTAAATCTCTGGGGTATGTCTGTAAAGGCTTGTCTGGAAGAGGAGCAGAAGCAGAAAGGTCCACATTCAGTGTGAGTGGCTCCACCCTGCCAGCTGATGATCGAGGCAAAATTAAAAAAGAAAAGAAGAAAGGCAGAGAGTAGAAGCAGTTTTCTTTTTCTTTCTTCTTCTTCTTTTTTTTTTTTTTCTCAGCCTTTTGGCCACTGTGATGCATGCTCTTCCCTCCTCTTTCATGCTTTTTATGCTGCGATGGACTGGGTCCTCTGAAAGCAAGACCAAAATCAATTCTTACCTCTTAAGTATTATAGGGAAGCAATTTGGCCACAGAGCAATATTTACTGTAACTGAGAAGTATCTACCTTAATCCTCATCCTCAACCTGTGCAGCTCATGAGTTCTAATTAGATAACTCGAAGAGATGTTTTATCTTTGATATCTATCTCATCAAGATCTTCATCCTCAATCTTCTTTTCTGTCTGTGATCATTAATTTTGGAGGCCAGGTTTACTGAATAGAAGAGAACATAACAGAGTAATAAAATATGTGTGTATGTGTGTGTGTGTGTGTCTTTGAGTGTGTCTGTGCGTATGTCTGTGTGTGGTGTGTCTATGTGTGTGTGCCTTTGTGTTTGTCTGTGTGTGAGTGTGTCTGTGTGTGTATATGCCTGTGTGTCTGTGAGTATGGGTGTGTGTTTGTGTATGTTTCTGTGTGTCTATGTGTCTCTGTGAGTGTGTGTCAGTGTCTATGTATTTGTGTGAAAGTGTGCCTGTGTGTATTTCTGTGAGTGTGTCTGTATGTGCATCTGTCATTGTGTGTTTGTTCATGCACATGTGTGTCTGTGAGGACAGTTTCAGAGAGCATTAATGGAGGGAAGACAGCTCCTATGTATGCGAGCTGTGCCGTCCAGGAGCACTGGCATCCTGTCTCTGCTTTCCCACTTTTGTGATGTGTCAAGTTTTGTTTTGTTACTGATTCCAGCACATCACAGACTGGACTTTTGAAATCATGATTTAAATAAACAGCTGCTCTTTTGAGTTGGTTCTTGCATATTTTGTTATAGAGACAGCAAATGTCAATATGGCACCTAAACCCTCGGCTTTCCTCGACAAAATAGGACAGTTTGTCTCTATTCTTCGTTGCACAGTGTCTCCATACAGAGGTGCCAGCCAGTGGCCTGCACTCTGCGCACTTGTTCTAAATCTCCAGCTGTAACTACTGACTTAGGGTTTGAAGTCAGTTCTATGCTGAACTCTCTTTACCCTTTGCAGTAGTTCTAAATAAACCCTATACCGTTTTGAACTTGTACCAGGCTCTCCTCTTCACTCGTGCCTTTCAGAGCCTCTTTAAACTTTTTGCAAAATGAGGTGGCCAAACCTGCTTTATCCTCAGCTCCAGGCATCTAAACGTTGGGTAACGTCATCACCTTCTGAAAGGCTTTGCCATTGAGACAGAAATATAAGAGGTAAAAGAGGAAGAAGGTGCGCAGCTGAAGTGACCGCCACTGTGAATTTGATACTGATGGCCTAAAATATAAAGACTGCAGAAAAATTTGTTAATTACAGCATGAAATAGAAAAAACAAACATCTTAGCCATGGAGTGTTTATGTACACACTATTTGGAAAAACCTACCTATCATATCAAACTGTTGGACAGTTTCCTCTCAATTATGATTTCAGAGTAAAGGGAGCTAATTATTTAGTTTGAAGATTTAATAGCTTAAAATTTAGGGGGTTTTGTTGTTGTTGTTGTTAGTTTTGTCCATATATCTGCCTATAGATGAATTCCATACAAATCACACACACGGGCTTTTATCCAGCATGAAGTCCGCACAAGTTGAATGAGCAGAGCTTGGTCCTGTTAATTCTTATTGACACATACTCTTCTTGATATGTTAATCCTCTTAAGCAGATTATAGTCGATAGAGATTTGCTTAGGGCATATTCTATTCTTGAAGTGACTTTGCATGTCATTTCCAATCTGATTGAGAATGTGAGGTTTCCTAGCTAAAGGAAATGACTGTGCTTGTGCTTGGCATGTCTGTGTCTGCCGTACTGTTTTGCCAATGTGCTTAGTAGGGGCCACACATGGAACTTGGAATCTGGGTTTGCATCTCAGTGCTGGCACATGCTGAGTGCTGGCAGCTTGTCACCTCACTGGTTTGGTGAAGATCACATAAGACAATATGTTTGAAAGAGATTTACAAACTGTTAAGGACTAAACTACATGTGTTTTGTAAATCCCCTCATTTTGTGCTTATACCCTCTGAAAAGACAGGGAGCTACAACCCACTAGGAAATAATCTTATTCATCTTTGATTGTAAGTAGCAAAGTAGCACAGTCCTGAGAGAGGCACAACTGTACTTTTACTTTTTCCACTGAAGCGTCTATTAATTAAAATCTTTCTACATGCACATTCATTTACTTATCCATCTTTTCTTTTTAGTTTCCTCCTTTAAGCAATCCCATTGCTTCCCTCTTTGTATATATTCTTACATGCCA
This sequence comes from Psammomys obesus, assembly GCF_907164565.1. Classification (NCBI taxonomy): domain Eukaryota; kingdom Metazoa; phylum Chordata; class Mammalia; order Rodentia; family Muridae; genus Psammomys; species Psammomys obesus. The sequence continues at coordinate 1,385,047 of NW_026592403.1, read as the reverse complement.
CTGTATTTAGATCAAACCCAAAGGCACTATGATTCCCAAGAAATTTAGCATATTATGAATGAAATTCCCAAGGCCAAATTTGTTTTTGTGCTTAGTTATATTGCTTGGCCACATTATCAATTTTATTTTTTATTGTGATCATTTATCTATCTATCTATCTATCTATCTATCTATCTATCTATCTATCTATCTATCTA
>NW_026592403.1:1374859-1384840 GCF_907164565.1 Psammomys obesus | reverse complement strand
CTATCTATCTATCTATCTATCTATCTATCTATCTATCTATCTATCTAATTTTGAGACAGGGCTTCTCTGTGTTGGCTTGCCTGTCCAGGACTTAATGTTGACCATGCTGGCCTCAAACTCACAGCAATCCATCTGCCTCTGCTTCTCTGAGTGTTGAGATTAAATGTGTGCACCACCAACACCCAGCTACATTATCAATTTTAAGCTGTTATAAATTACTTATCATTGTATACCATTTCTCTGACAGCAGACGGCTAAAGAAGTATCCACTCTCAACACAAGTTCATTGCAGAGGAAGGCTGCTTCATACCATCCCAAGACCTTTTCTCAGTGATCACAGATGATAGATGCCTGAAATGTAAAGGCATTTTGTTTATGGGTATGATGAAAGCTCTCTAAATATTTAAAAGTATGTGTTTATTTTAAAGTGTTACTGTTTTAGACTTATTTACAAGTGCCACACCCAGAATAAAATACCCTGCCAGAGAAGATAATTTTTCAATGTATTAAAATACTAGGAATATCCATACACATTCTTTCTGATATGCTGTAGTTTTCTTACAGAAGTAAAGTAGGGAACTTGAAGGCTGCAACTGGGATAGTTGAGTGACAGAGTGTGTCTGCGATAAGATGCAAAATGGAAAATGGAAAGAAACTATGATGAGACTGACTCAGAGCGAGGAAGGTAGTAGAATATAGCTAGTCAGCAGGGAAGCCAGGCAGTTTGAGGACATTTTATCAGGTAAGAAAATCAGCTCAAAAGGAGAAGGAGAGGTTGATTTTAGCTCACGGTTTCAGAGGTTTGGGTGCATGATTATTTGGCCTTGCTGTAGCAAGGCAGACTGTCATGGTGGGCAGCATAAAGTAAAAGAAACTGCTTATCTCACTGTGCTCGGAAAGAGAAGAAACAGTGAGGCGCAGTGACAAGAAGACTAGAATGTGAGTGATGAGCAACAGCAACAGCATATAAACATGTAAAGGCTATCGGAACTATTAGTGCCATTGGATTTTACAGGGGCTGGTGATGACCAATTAATTTGCAACATTAACTTTCTCTTTTCCTGATTTTATGCTGAATTTAAAGGGAGACATGGTGAAATGCTGTTTGTCATCTTGTAGGCAGACATTGAATTTGGTAATGAAGCATGTGCTTTTTTCTACCTTGCCCACTATATCATTACAAGAGTAGAATTTCCTCCAGAGCTAATTATGGTTTCAAGTAAGTTCAAAGCCCAAATGTTCAAGTCAGACCCAGCCTATACCATAAAGGGAGGAAGTCAGCACTATAGGCATATGAGAGGGTGGTAATTTGCAAAGAAAATCCTCTTTGTTGAGGATAAGAGGAAGCTAAAATGCCCATCAACCACTTGGCTCAATCAATGGACACAAGACAACAATACATGAAGAAAAACAACTTCTGCTGAGAGCGTGTCAAGATTGGACACTGTAGATTGTGCTCATTTCTTTTATCTCATCTCTTTTGTGAGAGAGAGCTTGGGGGATTTGTGGACCATGCTTCCAGAGGTACTGTCATGGAACTGCTGAGATGGAGCTTATTCAAATGCCAGAAATCTCAAACTTGAGGTTTAAAATCTCATCCTGAGAATAGAAGGTATGGGGCAAAGCTCTCTCCTGTTTCTGTGACTGCCTCAAGTCATGTGACACAACTCCCATGTTTGTGACAGAAGGTCAGTCACATGAGCTTGTCACCTGTTATCCTTCATGCAAATAGAGCATTGCCAGTATCTTAGGTCCACCATTGCTGGTGGGAATGTAAACTTATACAACCACTTTGGAAATCAAACTGGCACTGTCTCAGAAAATTAGCAATAGCGCTACACCTCAAGATCCAGCTATACCACTCCTAGGCATATATCCAAAATATGCTCAACTATACAACAAGGACATTTGCTCAGCCAAATGTAGCAGCTTTATTTGTAATAGCCAGAAACTGTAAACAATCCAGATGGCCCTCTGTTGAGGAATGGATACAGAAATTGTGGTGTATTAATACAATAGGATACTACTCAGCAATTAAAAATAAGGAAATCATGAAATCATGTAACATGGAGGTTGTGTCACATGACCTGAGGCAAATGGTGGGCACTAGAAAAGATCATCCTGAGTGAGGTAACCCAGAAACAGAAAGACACACATGGTATATATTCATTTGTAAATGATATTAGATATAATATAGGATAAACATACTAAAATCTATAGTCCTAAAGAAGCTAAGAAAGAAGGAGGAGCCAGGGTAAGGTGATAAATCCTCATTCAGAAAGGCAAATGGGATAGATATCAGAAGAGGAAGAAAAGAGGGAACAGGACAGGAGCCTACCACAGAGGGCCTGTGAAAGACTCTACCTACCAGGGTATCAAAGCAGATGCTGAGACTCATATACAAACTTTGGGCAGAGTGCAGGTAATCCTATGAAAAAAAAGTGGAGATAGAAAGACCTGGAGGGGAAAAGAGCTCTACAAAGAGACCAACAAAACCAAATATTCTGATTCCAGGGCTCTTTTCTGAGACTGATGCTCCAACCAAAGACCATGCATGGGTCAGATGGAAGGGTCTAAGGACCTCTCCTACCAGTGGACTGAAGGAGGGGCATGGGAGAAGAACAGTAGAGATCAGGAGGGTACAGGAAGGGGACTATAGCTGGGATGTAGAGTGAATGAATTGTAATAAATAAAAAGTAATTAATTAATTAATTTAAAAAATAAAAAAGTGAACTATGTTTTGTATTAAAATATGAAGAATACAGGCCAAGTGTGATAGCCAATGCCTTTACTCAAGAGGCAGAGTAGGAAAATCTCTGTAAATTTGAGGCCAGTCTTGTCTACAGAATGAGTTCCAGAACAACCAAGGCTACCCAGAAAAATTTTGTTTTGTTTTTTTTAAAAAAAAAGAATACAAGGTCAAAGGACATTTGAATTCCATATAATTTTATTTTGATTATCAGCATAAAAATAAATATATGTTCAGTAATTATTTAAATTTTACATATCCTGTTTAGTAAAACAAAACAAAACAATATAATAAACCAGACTTAGCTAAGGAAAAGACTGAGGAATAGATTGCTAGATTGGAGGCGATAGAACAGAGAATGGATGACTCCTTAAATCAAAACAAAACTATTCAAAAAAATATCCAATCTAGAACTTACAATGACAACAAAAAGATAGCTTGAGGTGAGGAAAACCAACAAGGTTATCAAGAAATTGGGTGGCACAGAGATGCTAGACATAAAGATATTTTTAAAAAATGACTTTTGGCAAGTGTTTATTGCACTAATATAAAACGGATACTTAATAACTGGGCTACAAAAACTTGTATAATTCCAAAGTAATTGGATCGATTTGACAACAACCATCTTAGAGCCTCAAGTACAATGGCCAATATGGTGGACAATTGGTACATATTCAAGATTTCAATGGTTTCTTTTTTGTCTTGAGTTCTGATAAGGCTGATTCTGTAACTACATATTTATTAAATATTGTGGCTATCTTAAAGATGCGTTTTCAGATTGAAGCTGATGATCCTCCAGCATACGTATCCAAGAGAATACAACAATGTTTTAGACATTGTGGCATAGAAAATGTTATATATATATATATATATATATATATATATATATATATATATATATATATATTACAATCTTACAGGGCAAGCAATTGTAGAGAGGTCAAACAAGATTTTAAAGGAAATTCTCAGAGAAGCAGAAGGGGCATATAAAAACCTCCTAGAAATAGATTAAGTAATTCTCTATGAAATTTAAAAATTTTAAATGTCAATGAAACGAGTAGCACACATGCTAAAAAAAAAAATACTGGATTTTAGAATGAACTGATGAATCAGATCAGTTTATAGAGATGCTAACCAGAACTGAAGCTGTTATTGTAAACTCTTTAGGATAATTGTGAAACACAAGTTTCAGTCAATCAAACTTATGGTCATGTTAGGTACTACTTTAGTTAATCACAAAAATAAGCTTTATTTAGCTTCCTATTTATTAGTTTTCTTCTAAGGTGGCAAGCTAGACACTGGGCAAGAAACTGCTCTTCACTTTTTCAGAAAATTGGGAATAGCTCTACCTTACGACCAAGCTATACCACTCCTGGGCATATACCCGAAAGATGTTCCACCATACAATAAGGACATTGGCTCAATTATGTTTGTAGCTACTTATTTGTAATAACCAGAATCTGGAAACAACCTAAATGGCCCTCAATTGAAGAATGGATAAAGAAATTGTGGTACATTTACACAATGGAATACTACTCAGCTATTAAAAATAGGAAAATCATGAAATTAGGAAGCAAATGGATGGAACTAGAAAAGATCATCCTGAGTGAGGTAACCAGAAAGACAGGCATAGTGTACACTAATCTGTAAGCAGATATTAGCTATATAAAACAGGATAACCATACTAAAATCCAGACTTAAGAAGTTAAATAAAAATGAAGACCTCAGGGAGGATGTTTAATTCTCATTCAGAAGAGCAAATAGAATAGACACTGGCAGTGGTTGAAGAGAGAGAGAGAGCAGGATGGGAACCTACCACAGATGTCCTCTGAAAGACTCCACTCAGCAGGGAATAGAAGTAGATGATGAGACTCACAGTCAAATGTTGGGCAGAGTGCAAGGAGTCTTATTGAAGAGTGGGGAAATAGAAGGACCTGGAGGGGATGGGAGCTCCACAAGGAGACCAACAAAGACAATGAATCTGTTCCAGGGAGCAGGGAGGGTCCTTCAGAGACTGATACATCAACCAAGGACCATGCATGGAGAATATCTAGAGCCCTACTCATATGTAGCCCATAAGCAGGTCAGTCTCCATGTGGGTCCCCTATACAGTGGAGCAGAGGCTATTTTTTAAACAGACTTGGTTGCCTATTCGTTGATCACTTCCCGTAGTGGAGTGGCCTTACCAGGCCACAGAGAAAGAGGATGAAGGCAGTACTGATGAGACTTGTTAAGCTAGGGTCAGATGGTAGGAGAGGTCGGCTCCCACTTTCTGTGAACTAGGGGAGGGAGAGTGGGACCAGGAGGAGATTAGGGAGGAAGCTACAATCTGGATATAAAGTAAATAAATTATAAAAAATACAATAAAACAAAAAGGAAACCACTCATGCCTTAACTGCAGTCAGCATGCTGTCCAAGCTACAAGCAGCAGGACAAGGAAGAAACTGACTGCCAAGCTTTGCCAAGACAAGGCAAGGCAGTCCTTCATAATTCCTGTTTCACAGAAAAGTCTGTCATATGCTGGGCCAGAAGGCCAAAGATGATGATCCAGTGTTGCAGAGAAACCTTGGGCAGCCAAGCTGTCTCTGACATGTCTAATGTTTTGGAAGCTATTGCTCTGCACGTCCTGTTTACTCAGGTAATATTTATCCTTTTCAGGTCTCTGATGGGATTGAACACTAGATAGTTACAGTCTCATAATTAAGCTTAAATTGTTTAGGATTTAAGATTGTTTAGATTTTAAAATCTAAAAGGAGATTTTTTTTTAGAATGATAAATGCAAGTTATAATAGAAAATGATTTAAGTATAGAACTTTGAAATCACCAAGATAGGACAGATAATAGATTATTTTCTCCAAGGTTGACAAATATAAATGGATTGGACATTGTAAATGTAATTCTTACCTGATAGTTTTAACAATTGTTCTTATTGTACATAGTTTATTAATGTAAGAAAAAGAGCCTTTTATTGGACTAAAAGGGGGAGATAGTGGAGGATTGTGTGTGTGTGTGTGTGTGTGTGTGTGTGTGTGTGTGTGTGTGTGTATTATGTATATGCTGATTTCTGTACCCAGAGATCTGGTTACAGTCCGGACTTTGTAATTATCATTATTGTGAAGCATCTCCTGTCTTGGTATGTTGTAAATGTTGTTTTTATGATTGGTCAAATAGCTGGTCAGGAGAGAATGAGGCCGACTTCTGATCTCAATGAAGGGGTCTCAGGTGGAAACAAGAGAGAGGAGAATTGTCATGAGGATACAGATGACGATGAAGGTTTTTTTGTTTGTTTGTTTTCTGCTGCAGAAAGGAAGCTTCTAAGATGGTGGCTGAGCAAGTCCCTGATTTATGCTTATAGCAGAATGTCAGCAAGAGTCATTTTGTCACAACATTTTGTTTTTAGACAATATTATTTACTTCACCCTAGGTCCTTGGGCTATCTAGTCTCAGATTCTTAGTCACCCAAGCAGTAACAGGTATGGGTTCCATCTCATGGAGTGACCATTAAGTTAAATCTGATTTGTTGGTTACTCCTACAAGCATTATGCCACCATTGCCCTAGTGTATCTTGCAAGCACAACAGCCTTGTAGATTAAATGGTTTATGGGTAGGTTTGCGCTTACATTTCTCTTTTGATGTGGCTAGGCTTCTTTAAGCTATAGGAACTAGGAAGAGTTGCTTCATCTATTTGTCCCATACTGGTAAAATGTGATAATTATTTTTATATTAAATTACCTTATAATGTGTTATTATAATTGTTATCTCAAGCATATAAGTATTTTTAGATTTATCAGCATATAAAATATTTATAACGGTCTGGATATCTTGCCTTCTGGTATCTATTTAATAACAGAGCATTAATTACTTTGATAAGGAAGGCCATGCTGCTTTAGTAGGATGCTAAATGGAAGAGGTATAAAGGGAACAGGAGATGAGGAACCAAAAAATGTGGTCAATCCCTCTCTCTCTCTGTCTTCAGAGAATTCTACTAAATGGAAGTATAAAATATGGAGAGCAACTTTGGGAGACTGTGGGATAAATATAATTGAATATTGAAAGGATGTATTTAACTGTGGTATAGCAAGCATATTTTCATTTGTGTTATGTGTAGTGTATGAGTGTCTGAGATATGTGTGTGTTGCCAACAACATACAAAAACATAAAAAGAATCATTTTGATGATAAAAAAAATCTCGTTCATTCTTGGTGGTCCACTCTCAAAATAAAAAGTTGGAGGCAAGATGATTCAAGATATTCTTAAAGATACACTAAAAGGAAAATCTTTAAGAGAATGTATCTTTTGTTTGTTTGTTTGTTTTTGATATGAAGAAGTCACATAGGAGATACAGCAGAACTGTACACATGATATAAAAATTAAAAGCCATATTTGAAGCAAAGACAAATATATAGTAAATATTCACTCAATCACCCTGCCCCCCGTGGTAAGGGTCATGTTTGGTTGAAATCTAGTTGTTGATGAAAGATAACTACTTTGGAGTAAAGAGCAGCTTTATTAGGTTTTAGTTCCAACCATTTCTTTATAGGCCCTAAGGGTGTACTTCCTATGCTATTAGCCCACCAATCAGTACATAGACTGAAATTCTTAATATGAAAAATGGTCATTTACCAGACTAGCACGGAGTGAAATAAGATTGCAGGCAATAATGTCTTTTAAGCAAAAATGTCAGTGTAAGCTACAAAATTTGTGGCCCTTACAGTTATGGGCAGGAAATAAATCTTCGGCTTGTGCAAAGACCAGCAATTTGACACAAAGCAAGTCTTTTTTTAACGCTTTTAATTCACTTCTTGTAATATTTCTTACTTATTGCCTTACAGAAAGTACAGACAACAAAGATGATGATACTGAAATGGGACCTGTGAAGTGACGGCAGTCACAGGGCAGATACCCTTAACACCGATTAAGGTTTGTGAGAATTTATCCACATTGGACACAAGAAAACCTTGTATGTGAATGTCATGAAAGCTTACAAGCTCTTCCAAATTGAAACATCGAGTGCAAATTACATAGAAAGCCACAGCTCTTGAGTTCTTGTTTCAGCTAACTTTGAGCTCTTATTTATAATTATTATATTATTTACTCAGAGCCCAAAGTCCTGGTGTAAGGACTACTGACCAAGTCATGAAGCTGGTTGAATAGGAAAACATTTCTGCATCAGATATTTTGAGAGAGAAAGCAAATTAGAAAATTGAGAGGATATTTGGGTCAAAAATGAGTACTTTAATCAAGACAGATGAGAATGAAAAGACACTCACCTAAGGATGTTAAAAGTATATGATAATGAAAAATAAGACAAAACTGTTGTCTCTCAGTGGAGGAATGGATAAAGAAAGTGTGGTACATTTCCACAATGGAATACTACTTAGCAATTAATAACAGGAAATCATGAAATTTACAGGCAAATCCTGGGAACTAGAAAAGATCATCCTGAGTGAGGTAACCCGGAAGAAGAAAGACACACATAGTATATACTCACTTATAAGTGGATAGAAGACATGTAATATAAGATAAGCACACTAAAATCTACAGTCCTAAAGAAGTTAAACAACAAGGAGGACCTTAGGGAAGAGCCTGAAACCTCACTCAAAAGGGCAAACAGGATAGGAGAACTTCTGATGGGAACTGAACAAAAGCCAGTATTTCAATAAAATATAGTCTAAACTATCATTATACTTAAAAGTTTTAACGTAATGTGTTTTTATAAAATATTGTTTTGTTTTACTTGTTTTTTTTTATGGTAGGTCTTATGAGCAGTGTTCCAACTTCTTCATGTAACTAAAGACAATATTGAAATTCTTATCCCCTGACTTTATTCCAGAGTACTAGACTTATGGACATATACCACAAATTATCATCTATCTATCTATCTATCTATCTATCTATCTATCTATCTATCTTCTATCTTTTATTTATCATCTTTGTCTATCAACTCCTGTCATATAAGGACCTCGATTCCAATGTTTCTGAAGGTTTCATGTAGTTACTTCAAAGGTAGGGTAGTTACTAAGTCTTCTTCCTTATGATTCATTCATGTGTGTGTATGTGTGTGTGCATGTGTGTATAAATAATTATAAAGAAGAGAACATGAATTTAAAACAGTGTGGAGTAGGACATGGGAGAAGTTGGAGGTAGGAGAGAGGGGGACTGATAATTATGTAAATACCATAGTTTACTCTTATATTGAAATACCTAAAAATTAACAAGAATGTTTACTTGGAGCCAGCCATGTGGCCCGAAGCATTGCTACAATTGAAGATGGTAGAAGCTCCCAACATCCACCCTCCAGACAGTGGAGCAGTGCTGAGGAGTCTGAGAGACCCCTGGTGGCTTGAAGGGAAGATTTGGTAGTGAAGGTAAAGTCTGTAGAACCTGCAGTATTGCTGGAAAACAACAAAAATGGCAGGCCGTCTGGGAAAATGCTAATTGAAAGTGGACTCACAAAATTGGAATCCAAGGTCCATGCTGCTGCCCAGGACAGGCTTAAGTCTAAGGTTCATATGGATTTCCAGGATCTGGGACACTACAGAAGGCCATGTAGATGTACAATGAGGCCTCTACTAACATTCAACGACAGGTATATATTGGTAGTCAGTGCTACCGTTGGAGGCCATGTTAACTGGTCTTGCTGCAGCCCAGGGTCTATGTTGGGATCTATGGTTCTGTTTCAGCTGGAGGCCACTTTTATGTCCATAGCCTATCCTACCATCAAGACCATGCAAATGCTCATGGTTTTTGTTGCTGCCTAGGCCATGTTGCTGTATGTGGCCTGTGGTACCACCTGAGGTAATGTTGATTTCCCTGCTACTGCCAAGGGATATGAGTGAGTCTAAGGCCGGGCTGCATCAGAGGGTCATTTTGATGTCCATGGTCTGTCCTTCCATGCCAAAGTCTGAGGTACTTGCTAACTAACACTAGTGTCTTCATGGGTATCTGTGGTCAATAATGATCCATGCTCCCACTGACTGTAAAGGGCAACAAAGCTTCTTTGGCAGTGGTATCAATGACTGCAGACATACCATTGAGAATGAGACACCAGGAAAGGATCTGTGAAAAATATCTTTCTCCTTACCACCCCACCCCCACTGTAGCCCTCCACAGTTGATGGCTTCACGAACGGATTGGGGAGCATGACCAAGGTCTAGAGAGTATATGACCAACAGAATTTGGACATTCTTCTTCTTCTTCTTCTTCTTCTTCTTCTTCTTCTTCTTCTTCTT
>NW_026592403.1:1310235-1374849 GCF_907164565.1 Psammomys obesus | reverse complement strand
TTCTTCTTCTTCTTCTTCTTCTTCTTCTTCTTCTTCTTCTTCTTCTTCTTCTTCTTCTTCTTCTTTTTCTTTCTTTCTTTCTTTCTTTCTTTCTTTCTTTATTTATTTATTTATTTTGATTGAGGGAGGTGTCACTGGGAAACAAGTAAGATCTGGTACATTATGTGAAATTCCCAAACAATCAATAAAAATATTACCTAAAGAAAAGGTTTAAAAGATAAGGGAACAACTGTCAACGTGTTTCAGTTGCTTCATTCTAAACATAACTTCTTATTATTTCTAACCATAACTCAACATTATTTCTTATAAAAAGCATCATAAATACAAGTATTAAATCAAATTCGACATATGACTAGGCAGGAAAACTTATAATAACCAGTAGAGTCTTGCTATCTAAAATAATCATCTTAAATAAAGTAAAATATTTTTTTTTTACTTTAAATAGGCTGATTTTTGTTAACAAATGAAAACAGTTGGTTTTTAAGGGCAACCAATGAAAAAATTATATCAATGGTTTTATAGCCACTATGAAAAAGTTTAAAACATATCACATTTATGATGCCTTCAATTTCTGGGATGATATGAGGCCATTTTACAAGGTCAGGGAATTGATTTGGTCCTTCGTTTTTTTTCCTTAGCCTCAATCATGAAAAATAGGAATTCTGATGTATCCAATTTTCATCCCTAGTAGCATTATTCTGCTTGACTATGGTGAAAATATCTAATTCTTGCAGGATACTGTAAGTTTTGCCTCTGGGATTGAATAAGTCAGGGCATTCAGAGTAGTGAATAAGTAGCACAAAGTGTTGCAATTGGATTTTACTCACTTTGCTTAAGTATGACCAAATGCTGATGTCCAGTGGATGTCATTATCATGGAGCTGTCAACCCTGCCCGTGAACCAGCAGAGGTGATTCATTCCTTAGGAAACTGTGTCTCATATTAATGTTATGTGCTTATAAAGGTTTAACACATAGTTGGAAAACACACTGATTATAGATAAAACTCAAACAAGTTGAAATTCAGAGGTCAAATAACATTAGACACACTCTTTCATGAGTTTGAAACATGAATACATGCTAACTTACATAGAAATTTCAGACTTAACAAAAGTTGGAATTAGATTAACTTTTTGAGATCTCCGACAATATATTCAGACTTTTCCATGTTTCTTTTTCGTCATTGTTCTTATAAAATATGTTTTTTTATGTTTGCAATAATACAATACAATAAGATAAAACAAAAACAAACACATTGGAATTGAACAAAACAAAGAGAAGTAAAGAGCCCAAGAAAAGGCACAAGAAGCAGACACACAATTCTTCCATGTTTCTTTCTTGAGAAAAACATTATGAGTTCTTTCATAATTTTATACAACACACTATGATCATATTCAAGCTCTATCTCCCAATTCCTTCCTCACTCTTTCCCCTTCTAAAGCCACCCAACTCTGTCATTTTTTTCCCTATAAAGGACAATTTTTGATGCCTGTTTACTATTTGATGTGTACCTTCCACTGGATAATGGTCAATTTAATAGAGTGTAACTTATACACATTATTCTATATTTTATGTGCTATATAATTATAAGTTATATAATTATATAAAAATAACTACATATTTACTTACATATAAATTGTACATATGACTGCAGTCTCCATTCCCTCTTCTTCTTCCAGTCCCCCCCACTATCTCCTCTCTCTCTTCTCCATTCACTCCTCCTCAGAAAAGGGCAAGTCTCCCGTGAATATCAATAACAGGCTACTCTCTTACAGAAATTTGACTCTCTGAGCAATAGCTTGGGTGGTTTGTAGATTTTTATGGGACCCCTTTAAGCATAACTCAATTAGATGTAATCCAATCCCAATACTGTAAGCTTCATTTGATAATAAGATAAGAGCAGTTAGCTGTTGTCAGGAATATCTACTGCTTTGCACAAACTGGCAGCAGGCCGCCATGGCTGCAGACAACAGCTATACATCTCATTGAACATGCAGAAGTTGAGATTGTACCTATAGAGAGCCTTTGCACCTCCATGCTAGATTTTGGTATAGAAAAGTACTCTGCATGCTACCAAAAAAGAAATTTAAACACCAACCCATGTACAAACCATTTGATCTACAATGTTCTCCTGCTTGTAAGATATACTAGGCCAATTGTGTTACAGTGCTTCTGGGAGTAATCAACCAATATCTGATTTAACTTAACACCCATGCCATGAGATGAAACTAATACCAGTTACTGCTTGGGTGGCCAAAAATTTGAGTGTAGATAGCCCAAGAACCTAGGGTAAAAGCAAACAATAACTGTCTAAAAATAAAGTGTAACGATTAAATGGCTCTTAATGACATTCTGCTATACTCATAGAGCAGTGCCTTGCTCAGCCACCATCAGAGAAGATTCCTCTTTCAGCAAAGGGTAAGAACAAAGGAGACAGAGACCCACTGTCAGATATTATGAAAAGAAAGAGGGACCTTGGACCCACAGCCCTGAATAGGTATCTACATCAAATTTCTCCTCTCAGGGATCAGGACACCCAATGGAAGAGGAAGTGTGAAAAGATAAGAGCTAGTAGGTTAGAAGGACACCAAGGAAACAAAACCCTCAAATCAATTTGATCAAAGCTCACATGAACTCAAAGAGAACCTGAGGAATCGTGCACAAGGCCCGCACAGATCTGTACCAGATCCTCTGCATATATTATGCTTTTACTATCGATTTTTATGACATTGTTGCTGGGATAAATGGATCTGTGATTCTTGTGCCTTCTCTTGGGCTCTATTGCTTCTGTTGGTTTGTGTTGCAATAAAATATTTTACTTGATCTTTTATAATATCCTCAACAGGTTAAGTTTCTAAAATGGAACCACCTATTATCAAATACAAACTGAACTTCTACTTTTCAAAGAATGAATTTAATCTTTGACATTTCCCTTTTACTCTGTTGAAATGGTAAACGGAAAATCTAAGCTCATGAGATCCCTTTCCTACGTGGTAATGAAAACTTCCTACCCTAAGAATTTTTATGTAGCAACCAGCATAAACAAATAGACCAAAAGTTGTATACTCAGAGAATGAAACAGCAAAGAGGAATTTCTCAGAACATCATTAATTCAGTTACATGTCACAGAAAACCGCAAGTATAGGGTTCTACGTTATTTATTTTGTGAGAATGCTTTTCTCAAATAAGAAGCCTAAGAGAGTTCCAGCTGTGGCTGTTATGACAGGTAAATGGTATGTCAAAGACATCTCCAACACTTTGTTTTACTCCTCAGCCTGTATGACTCTAGTCCTCACAAACCGTGCTTTCCGCAATGCCTCCTACACCTGTGTCAGAACACATTCCCATGTAGGTTTCAAGATGTTAGCACAGAAGTATGTTTCCACTTACCTCACTTGAAGCTGGAAAGGATTTTACCATTTTTTTAATAACTTAATTTTATTTATATATTTACTTATTACAATTTATTCACTTTTATCCCCATTGCAGCCTCCTCCCTTGTCTCTTCCCAGTCCCACCTACTCTTCCTCTTTTTCTGCTATGCCTTTCCCTAGTCCCCTGATAGGGAAGGAACTCCTCTCCTTTTATATGACCCTAGTTAACCCCGAGACAGAAAGACAGATGTGGTATATACTCACTTATATGTGGGTATTAGCCATATAATCTAGGGTAAACATACTAATATCTATAGCCCTAAAGAAGCTAAATAACAAGGAGGACCCTAGGGAAGATGTTTAACTGAACAAACAATGGGCTTCCTTTGAACAGGTCTAGGTCCTCTCCATGCATGGTCCTTAGTTGGAGTCTCATCTCCCCCAACCCCCGGCCCAGGTATTTTAGCTCTCTTATTCATGTGGAGTTCCTGTCTCCATTCAGGTCCCCATCTCCCTCTTCTTCCATAAGCACTCTGACCAAAGTCTGGCTATGAGGCTCAGTATCCCCTTCGATACTCTGATGCATAGAGTCTTTCAGAGGTCCTCTGTGGAAGGCTCCAGTCCTGTTCCTTGTCTTCTCCTACTTCTTTTTTTTAATTCTTTATTAATTACACTTTATTCACTCTGTATCCCCCCTGTGGTTCCCTCCCTCCTCCCATCCCAATCCCTCCCTTCCTCCACCCTCTGCATGCATGCGCCTCCCCAAGTTCACTGATAGGGGAGGTCTTCTTTTTCTTCCTTCTGATCCTAGTAAATTAGGTCTCATCAGGAGTGGCTGCATTGTCTTCTTCTGTGGCATGGTAATGTTGGTTCCCCCTCAGGGGGAGGTAATTAAAGAGCAGGGCAATCAGTTCATGTCAGAGGCAGTCCCTGTTCCTCACTTGGAACGCACCACCGTGGAACTCACTTGGATACTGAACTGCCATAGGCTACATCTGTGCAGGGGCCTTAGGTTATCTCCATGCATAGTCCTTGGTTGGAGTATCAGTCTCAGGAAAGACCCCTGTGCACAGATTCTTTTGGTTCTGTTGCTCTCCTTGTGGAGTTCCTGTCCTCTCCAGATCTTACTGTTTCCCACTTCTTTCCTAAGATTCCCTGCACTCTGCCCAAAGGTTGCCCATAAGTCTCAGCATCTGCATTGATAGTCTGCAGGGCAGAGCCTTTCAGAGGTCCTCTGTGTCAGGCTCCTGACCTGTTCCCTCTGATGTCTATCCTGTTTGCCCTTCTGAATGAAGATTAAGCATCTTCCCTAGGGTCCTCCCTGTTGCCTAGCACCTTTTATTACTACAGATTTTAGTATGTTTATACTATATTATATGGCTAATATCAACTTATAAGTGAGGGTTTTATTGGTCAAAATTTAAATGTGTAGCTGCCACACCTACCAGTAATGGAATTTGGGAAGGGCATTTTTTTACTTTGGTAAATCACAGTAGCTAAAGCTGTAGCTTACAAATACAGTATGAGGAATCTGACCAGGGATAGTGGTAAGCAGTTTTGTCCTGGTAAACATTGCTGATTACATAGTGAAACAACCTGAGAACTATGAGTCACAGAGCCCTAGTAACACCTTACTTCTCAATGTGGGGCAGGATCAGTATGACACATTCATAATAAACTTGCAGTCAGCAATAATATGTTGGCGTCCACATTAAGGGAAGAAATCAAAGCACTTCCCTTTGATGTCCTTTATCCAAGAGCAGGTTCAGGTTTAAATTCTCAGCTTCACTCTTCCTGTGGTTCTTTCCATCCCCTCCGTCTGTTGCATAAGTCTGAATCTAAATATTGTCTTGTGATTTGTGTCTATGTCTGTCTGTGTTTATATAACTGAGGCCCTAACAAAGGGCTTTTCTTTCACTTTTATTGAATAGCAGAGAAAGCATCATAAAGGGATGAAATGAGGGCTACTTTATAGAAATCTTTAACAGAGATTCACAAGGGATTAAGTTACTGACTCTAACTGACCACAAGATCCAGGTAACAAACAGTATTACAAATATCAACACTGCTTATCAAACAATATCTGAGTGCTGCGTAAGAGTTATGGTGGGTATTCATTTTATAAGACTGCTTTTAGCCTGCTTACTATTTCCAGAAAATGATTATCAGAACACACACATGATTACTGTGTGTCAGAGCAGTGGAAGAGTAGATAATTTAAGATTACAGCTATGCTTTACTTTAGGTTCTAAGAGTTGATTACGTGAGAAATTCAAGTCAAGTAAGGTTGATTACTCCATTGTTCTCTTACAGGCAGGTTAAACAGACTAAGTACCCAGTAGAATAATAATCCTGAGGCTGAAGTGACCTTAAGGTGTTTTATTCCTTGGCTATAAAGTCCAGGATAAATTCCAGTCTCTTAGACTATAAGAGATATCCGTATCACAATGAATTGCCAAGGTTGCGAATCATCACCCTTAGTAATTTTTGTTAGAACAGTGTCCCTGAAAGGATGCATGTACTTTTTCTGTGGGTTCCAATCAAAGCCCATATAGGTGTGGGGGATGAAACAAATTGTGGATTGTGCCTGAGAATATGTTCTGAGATATCTTAGGTTGCCAAATGCAAAAGTATACTTAAAATATCAATCTAAGATAATGTGAAAATAAGAAACATTTCAACTCAAACTTACATCCTAAATAAAATTAAAAAAATTGAATATAATGCCCTACTGATATTCATTTTCACTAACAACTATGATAAATAAAACGTGGGTCAATGTTACATTTCTTTAAACTTGTAAAAATTGAATTAGGAAAAATGGATATTTTTGTGTGCTCTGTAAGCTACATTGCGTATCAAGTAAAATATTGCTAAAGTTTAATACAGGTTGTTGCTTATATTTTCACTTTTTTCAAAAACCCCAGTATTATCTAAACCATGGTTAAGTCATGGGGAAACAGGAATGTGAGGCTATTGCTAATTTTAGAATCACTCTGAATTTTATGGAAAGAAATAATAGTACATGTCTGGTGCATTAGTGTTCCCTTCTTATAAAGAATGTGTTAGAAAAAAAAATTACACTCCGTTCTTTCCCGGAACATCTATTGGAAACACAGGCTGTATATTGTCGATTTCATTATCATGTTAGAAACACTTTCGCCCGAAGTGTTTCTTCTGGTGGTGATTCTTAATTGTTGTTATTTTGCAGTGTAAAATATTGATGACATTGGTAAAAAAGATTGACAGATTCATGAATTGTTATTAACCAGACCATTGGTTGTGGCTCACATTTCAATACACAGTGAGGTGAAGCCCTCACCCTCAGGGAATCTCCTTTTCATTCCCCTTTTCAAAAAGGCAGATATTAACCCTCACACAACTTCCTTTGCAATTTTTCCTCTTGCTTTGAGCAATGAAAATGTCATTTATTGATTGCTACTGTGGAAAAGACTAATCATTCATCAAGTTACAAATAAGAATTTATCCAGAGAGCTCACAGTAACAAAGGATTTGACAGTTTCTCTCTGTCTCTCTTTATCTCTTACACACACACACACACACACACACACACACACTGAAAAAAATGTGAAGATGAGGCTTAATATCATCTAGAGAAATCATTCAACTTTGAACCTTTAGGTCAATCTGGGAAAGGTAAAAAGCAAAAGAGTAGAAAAGGACAAAGACTAAATGAAAATGAGAGCTAAATTAAAGGTTGCTCATATTCATACCTCACAGGTACATACAATCTCTCTCTCTCTCATTCACTCACTCTCTTTCTCTCCCTGTTTGCCTCCCTCCCTTTCTCATAATAAGGAAATTAATAATACTGTCAGTGCCTTTTAGGGAACTGTAATCAATTTGCTTCTTCATGTGATAGATGAGATTTCACTACTAAGGGTTTGTGTGAATGATCTTGTCATCTGTATCTAATAAAGAAGTTTATTAATATGGCCAAAATCCATATGGCTTACTTTCACTTTTCTGTGAAAGCTCCTTTCAGTGTCATTTATAATCAATACTATGAACTTAAAAGCATATTCAAGTTAAAGGTAGAAACACTACTGTCTGGAGAAAAACTCAAATAATACATTACCAAAATGAAAATTATGTTTTCTTCACAGAACCAGTCTTAGATCAAAGAAGAGATTAAAATTAACTTATCCTCTAATATAGTTATTGTGTGAAACTATCAGTACAGGCAAATTTTTAGAAAAAGATTCATTTTTATTATGTTTATATAGTTGTTGTTTTTTTTTCTACTTTAAGTGTATATGCGTTCATGCAAACTCCACAAAGATATGGAACAAAGTATGGGTCCCTGAGAACTGGAGTTACAGACAATTGTGAGCCATTACGTAGGTTCTGAGAATCAAATCCTGATCTTGCATAAGAGCAGCAATTGCTCTTAACTCTTTAGCTCTCTCTCCAGCACATCACAGTCAGATTTTAGCTACACACTCTTGTTATTGGTAATCTAATTGGCTCCTTTTCTGATATTGTTGTTTGTTTTAAGACTATAGTTTAATGATATTTCTCCCTTCCCTTTCTTTCCTTCAAA
Organism: Psammomys obesus; assembly: GCF_907164565.1. Taxonomy (NCBI): domain Eukaryota; kingdom Metazoa; phylum Chordata; class Mammalia; order Rodentia; family Muridae; genus Psammomys; species Psammomys obesus. The sequence continues at coordinate 1,366,913 of NW_026592403.1, read as the reverse complement.
CAAGCCTGTAGTTGCTCATGTTGGTGTCCATGGCCTCATTCCTTACAGATTGCTGAGAACTTGAATCTAGCTGTACTAATGGGTAGAAGACATTTGACCTGTTTGTCAAAGTGAAACTGTGGATGTGAACAACCTCAAAAATGGTAGAAATTTAGATTTTAAAACAGTATTTCACACACACTAAAGAGGAATTTAAAAAATGGGATCCGATAAGTTTCTTTTCCTCTCTCTCTCTCTATCTATCTTTCTGTTTCTCTCTTTCTTACCTCTCTATATTTAAGAGAGGGGTTCATTACAATTCTCCATTTGTCACCTTGGGTAACAAAGGTCTTTGCAAGCATGGGTCCTTAACCTGTTACCCACTAAAAGCCTCCATTCTTGTGCTTTTCAAACAGTGTTGTCATAAAATACCAGATTAAGCCACAGGACAATAATGTCACATGACAGTAGTCCTTTATGACCAAAGAAAGCTAAAACTAGTGGGATTTAAGATGGCCACAAGAAGGAATTGTTATCAAAGAGCAGTGAAATGGTTTTTACTTTTAATTATGTTTAAAAATCATAAATTTGGCTTGAGATATGGCTCAGAGGTTAAGAGCACTGACTGTACTTCCAAGGGTCCTAAGTTCAATTACCAGTAACCTCATGGTGGCTCAAAACCATCTATAATGAGATCTAGTGCCCTGTTCTGGCAGGCAGGTACACAAACAGTCAGAATACTGTATAAATAATAAGTACATAAAATATAATATAGGATAAATATACTAAAATCTGTATAAAAGCTAAGCAGGAAGCAGGACCCTGGGTAAGATGATCAATCCTCATTCAGAAAGGCAAACAGGCTGGACATAGGATGAGGGAGAACACAGGGAACAGAACAAGAGCCTACCCCAGAGGGACTCTGAAAGACTCTACCTAACAGGGGATTGCAGCAGACGCTGAGAATCATAGCCAAACTTGTACAGAGTGCAGGGAATCTTATGAAAGAATGGGGAGATAGAAACGCCTGGAGGGAAAAAGAGCTCCAAAAGGAGAGTAACAGAGCCAAAAAAATCTGGGCCCAGTGGTCTTTTCTGAGACTGATACTCCAACCAAGGTCCATGCATGGAGATAGCCTAGAACCCCTGCACAGATGTAGCCCATGGCAGCTCAGTGTCTAGGTGGGTTCCCTAGTAAGATGAACAGGCACTGTATCTGACATGAAATCAGTGGCTGGCTTTTTGATCACTTCCCCTTGAGTGGGAAGCAGCCTTGCCAGGCCACAGAGAAAGACAATGATGAGTCTTGATGAGACCTGATAGATGGAAAGGGAGGAGGACTGTCCCCATCAGTGGACTTTCAGTCTGTCTAGTATGGAAAGCATTGCAGCAGGAGCCGATGGCTGGCTCTAAAACTTGAAGAGGGAGGGAGGGTAGGATTGGGAGGGGACAAAGGAGGAGACTACAGTTGGGATACAAAATTAATGAATTGTAATTATTTAAAAAACAATTTAAAAAAGAAAAAATATTTTAAAACTCATGAATGTCCCAATATTATTGACAACTTCCTCCTTGCTTTGATGATAAATATGGCATGTACATTACGATAAAAGTTGCCTTGATTATTTCTTACATATTTGAAGGCAGTTATTAACTCTTTAGTAGAGATTTCATAATAACATGCATGCCTCAAACAGCCTGAAGAGCTTAGAATAGTCTTCATGTCCTGTCTCCTTCACTGCCTCCACCTGAAAACCAGTCCCATGTGTAAAAATGTCAACAAACTGAGAATTGTTTTAGCAAAATACAGAGTTAAATTGCCTTTGTCCACTCAATTAAGAATGATCCTTTTACCTAGCCAATATGCTTTCTCAGCAGCTCAAGAAATAAGTGTTTAGATTTATCATAAAATCAGCATATTTAGGCAAGTTAATTGTGGCAGCTGTAACTCAGCAGTTCCTGCACAGAGCCAAGGGCCATTAGCCACCCTGTCCAAGGCAAGATATCTGTGCACAAAGGAGGGGAACAGCCTCTGAAACCTTGCCATGAATGGAAAAGTACAAAACTGTACTCCATTTCCACTTCTCCACACAAAAATCAATGCATCTGTTTCTTCCTTAGTCTGACAGGCTGCTGTCTGACCAGCCCAACAGTGTCTGCCATCTCTCTGTGTTACTTATGTTTTCACTGCTGTGACCACCACCCAGCAAAAAGACAAGAAGGACTTATTTTGAATCTTTGTTTGGGGGTACAATCTAACAAGGTGGGGGAGCCATGGCAACATGCAAGTTCCTTAGCTATGGTAGGGTGCTGATGTAACTCATCTTCACACATCTCAGTCTACTGAGGGAAGAGAGACAGAGCCAGAGACACAGAGAGACACCGAGAAGGAGACACAGATAGCTAGAGACAAAGAAACAGGACAGAGACAGACACCAAGAGACACAGACAGAAAGAGTCAGAGACAGGACAGACACAGAGTAAAATTGAGAGAGACAGACACAGACATGCACACAGAGACAAGGACAGAGAGAAGGACAGCAGAGAGAAAAAAAGAGATAGAAAGAGAGACAAAGATAGAGATACATACACACACATGCAGAGAGAGAGAGAGAGAGAGAGAGAGAGAGAGAGAGAGAGAGAAAGAGAAACAGAGCACTACACTTTGGCTGAAATAAGAGTCACGGGATAAGCCAGAAACTACAACCCTAATTTGAACACAGCAACCCATTTCAGGCAGAAAATTTCCACCTTCCAAAAATTAAACAATCTTCTATATAAAGCCAGGGAATGAAGAGTTCAAATACAGGCGATTTCATGAATAGAGGGGGGCATGCACTTCACATTAAATTGTAATGTTTCTTTCATTATTAGCAGAGCTGGACAGTTTGGGATTTCAGTCTGTCTAGTATGGAAAGTATTGCAGCAGGAGTCGAAGGCTGGCTCTAAAACTTGAAGGTGTGTCCATAAAGACAGATTTTCAACCAGCAGGTCTTTCCTCAGAAAGGTTCCACAACTCTTAACACATAAGCGAATCATTCTAAGAATTCATGGACAAGGCTTAAGAAAGTCAAACACTTGGTCCTGTGGACAATCTTCTCTTTGTCTTGTTTTCTTCGCCAATGGCCTCTGAGCCTATGATCCTTTGATTTAACATATCCGGTTCCACATTCAGCCCAAATCACTGTGATGGTTAATAGCAAAGTTTTTACACTATTGTCTAGTTTAGTCTATACCAATCCGTTCAGGTCTCCATTTTTTGAGGTTTCTTTTAATCACTAAATCAAAGAATAAGTATTTTTTTATTACAATAAATAATGAAGCATTTTCTGAAGACATGATTTACCACAATGTTGGAGCACGTTGTGTCCATCCTTTTTAGTGTGTGTTATATGCCATATTCTTTTTACATAGACAAACATGGGGTGAATGTAAGGGATGTAATCATGTGTCAGGAAGAATTGCCTAGTCATTTGCTTAAATGATGCATGCAGTTGTGCTTTCTACTTTGTGTGTCTCTGGCAATTTAACCAACAGCATCTCACTGATGGCATTTAATCAATACATTCAAATTACTTCAGGGACCCATTATATCCTGAATTCATTAATCTCCTTGAGAAAGAGACTAGCATGTGTGAAGACTTTCTTGTTTAAGGTCAATAAGGAGGATGGATAGCATCTATTTTTACAGTCAAAATTTCTTTAGGCATCACAATACTCTGTGCAAAAAATCCTCTAGACTCTTCCTTAATCTAAAGTCTTTAGTAAGGCATTTTATACTAACGCGAGCCTATATAACAGTATTCACTATTACTGTTTTATGTTATAGAATAGCTACTAAAAGAAAATGCAAAGTAAGCATATTTTATCTCTGTCAGAAGCTAAGTGATTTTTTGTCACCATGGTACACACACGTGAAAGGATGTACTGAGACACTGCTGCCTTCCATAACCTATAGAAAGAAAACAGTGTGATCAGTTAGTATCATATGCCATAACACAAAACAAAACATCATGTAATCCTTGAGGACTAATTAGAATGGATTAATCAGATGTTTTAAGAAATATAAATTAAGAAGAATAAGATGTGATACAAGCCAAGCATATGGCTACTATATTTCACCAATATAGGTTGAATTATTATGTGTGTGTGTGTGTGTGTGTGTGTGTGTGTGTGTGTGTGTATCCATACATTCTGTACCACTTATGTAGAATCAAAGAACAACTTGCAGAAATTGGGTCTCTCCTTCTCCTTCCACCATGTGGGTCAGTCTGGGTATAGGTCTCAGGTTTCCAAAACTGGCAGAAATCACCTTTACCCTCTTGCATCCCCAACTTAAATCTTCTGTAATGAAATAATCATGTTGCAACTCTTAATATACTCATGGGTTCTGTATTAGAATGGGAAGAACAATTAATTGTTCTATGATTTTCCATTATTTGTATCACTTGATGGTACAGTATATCTGCCAGACTAACTTTGAGTTGCAGAAAGCCTTTGACATAATTAGCTCTTGTAATACAATCAAAGATGTGAGTTTTCAAGCCGTCTCTATCACACACATCTTACTTTATATTATATATCCAGGATGACCAATATGTCAATACATTTCACATGTGATTTTGAAGTTTTCTCTGTATGAGCTACTTCACTGTCACAATGCTTTTAATAAAACATCAATACTTAACAGTGCTTGTGCCAATGGATACATTATGCTAACAGATTGGGAGACAGAGTGCCTGGAATAAGTTAAGCACATGGATAAAGGATAAGCTAAGGGCTTCTATATTTCTGGGATAATCAATGTAGTTTTGATGTATGAATAAAACCCAGAATGTAGTTTACAGTCTGGTGTGGTAGTACATGCTTGTAATCCCAGCACTTGGGAGACAGAAACAGGAGGGATGCCTTGGAGTTTGAATTCAGCTTGATATACATAGCAAATTTTAATCTCTTCAAGAATACAGAATAAGATCTTGCCTCAATAATATGATTGTTTACATATGCACACACCAAAAAAAAAGCAAGCACAGGACTATGCATATTGAAATACTACATTAAACAATCTTGTAGATTGTGTATAAAGAAAGGATAGTCGAAGTGAATTGGTGCTTGTATCCCTTTGCTTACATAGATGAACCTATGTGGAGAAATATTTAATAAATTTACTATAATAAAACTAAAAAAAATAGGATGGAAATGGAAAAGGGGGATAAGTAAGACTTACAAATTCATCTCCCTGTGTCCTTTTGGTATTTAGACATAAGCATACATTGTATTTTCATAAACAACTTTTTCTGCATGGCATTCATGATCTAGTCTGTCTGCCTTCAAGGTCAATAGTCTGTCTTTAGCTGTTGTGAGTGTTGATTCCCAATTGCTCATACCTTTTTTGTTGGTTTTCTTAGAATGTTGCTCTTGCCCTAGACGAGACTTCATCTCTAATGATGTCTGAAAGGCCATTTGCATTTTTTCTTAGGGCTATCTATCAAAACTCATAACTAACTGAAAAACTTGTACAATGTCTTTTTTTCTGTCTCAAAGTGGACATCTGAACTCCCTGAGGAAACAAATGTAGGCTAGACTACAGTTCTGAACTACTTAATGAATATAGTTCTGCCCATCTCCTGACTAGTTCTCAGATATTTTTCTGAGAGTATGTGTTCTATATATGGTTTGTACAATAGTCTCTGTCTCCAAGTCTCCTTCTTATGGGGCTGTCTTATGCTTTACAGTATAAAACTGATACAGCCAAGTGCAACAGAAGTAGCCTAAAATCAAAGGGCCTCTTAAGTGTTAAACTATTATCTACAACATTAAATGGATATTTCCATTCGTATTTGATCTTCTAACTTCTGGATTCCCATATTTTAACAATGATATCCTAAGGAACTATAAGTCAGGCATACATGGGCTAAAAATACAATCTATTGTCCTTATTAACAGTGCACTACATTATCACAAGGATCTATTTAAGAGATGTAGATCTCTTATTTGCCTCTTTTCATTGTATGTTCAGGTGATTGTGTGCACGTGTGTACCCAAATATGCATTCTTGCATGTTGAAGTCAGTGCACAGCTTTGGGTGTCATTCTTCAAGTGTTTTCTATGTTTCGGTTTTAGAGGGAGTCTATCGCTTGCCTGGAAACTCAATAAGCAGATTAAGCCAACAGGCCAACCAGCTCCAGGGTCCTTCTCCAGTCCCTGCCCTCCCAGCTCCGTGTTACAGGCATGCACCACCACAACTGTGTTCTGGGCACTGAGCTTGGGTCCTCACACTAGAGGGGCAAATACTTTACTGTAAAAATCATCTTTCAAACTTATTTGATTTTGATATAATACTGTATTGAAGTTAACTGTATGTATCACCTATTCTGCATTTCACATGACCGCTTTGTACAAGAATGCTGTAGACTTAATTCAAAGTAAGAAATTTCACTAAGCAAATAAAACAGCACTAGGTCATTATGGTAGTATTTAAAAGAATACATGAGGAACTGTCATTTAAGTATGTGTCAGTAAGAGAGGGAGAAAAAAAACCTCATTGCACTGTGAGCAGCAAGGTCTTTCCTTCAGAAAATGTGTAGCCTTAAAAACTGTAGAAGGAGGAGAATACCCCCTTTCAGTAGACAAGGGGAAGGGGATGGGGAGGAGAGAGAGAGTGGTTGGGACTGGGGATTGAAGGAGAGAGCTTCAATCAGAATATATAATGAATAAATTGTGAAAAAATAAAATTTAAAAAAAGTAATGAAGATTAAAAAAAAAAAAACTGTAGTAAGACCGTGTCCTCCACATTGGATCTGGCCATTACTGTCTTGAAGCCAAAAAACTGTGAGTAAAATGTTGGGCATATGAGCATGCCACTATGAAAGTGAGGAAAGATTTAAGATTTCTGATTTACTTTAAGCCCTTCCCAGCCCTTCCAAAGAGCTCTAAAGGACCCTGCATTCCTGTAAAAACCTAATGGCCACTGTATAACTGTAAACTACTGAATGCAGTAGATTTCTCCACACGATTGCTAATTTTAATACAGCAAGTTTTAACACTAAGTTTTACACAGTCTTGTCTGCAACACCCATAAACAAATGGGTTCACCAGGAAGGACTTGGGTGGTAGCTACACACAGTTTTGGGAGGATAGAAATCTCTATACACATTTGGGCTAGAAACCTCAGATGAGGACAGCTAGTGAGTGAGATGCAGAATTAAAAGGAAATAGAGGTGCATCTTTGTGTGGACTATTCATTTGCAGAGGTAGTAAAGCCTAGAGTACAGATAATCTTCTCTAGCCAGAAACTGAACCTGTTGCACAATCTCATACCTGCTATCTGTCATTGTTTGCTCTTGACTTCCTAGAATAGCACCAGAGATTTCTGATTATCTTCTGTCTTTCATCTCTCATTCAAAATTTGTCATTTATGGGTTATAAGCATTGACTCAACTGGCTACAGATTCAAAGAAAGTTATTCCCATTTATCTACACTTAGAGCAGGGAGAGAAACATGTTTCCACATGTTGAAAATATTCTGCAAATGAAGAAAACGAGTTTTAGTCCATAGAAGGAAAATTCAATAAAAGATGAAACAGACACTAGCACACCCACTTGACATTGGAGAAAGGTGTATACAGAGCACAGTAGACTAGTTTTGAGTTCAGCATTTAGTCGATCTGTGTTCTTGAGTGTTGATTGAAATGCATGGGATTGCTTGCTCTTCTGCTGATGATACCAAGATGCCTCTTCAGAAATGTACTTAACATTTCCCCTCTGCCCTGGAGAGCCTCAGCAATTTGAATTAAGCACTGCGCTGCCTGATCCCCATGTAAAATGCTTATTGATTTAATTTTCTTTTAGTTCAGATGGTTATGCTCTCTGTTATTCTGAAGATAGTGTTTAACACACTGGATGCTCTCAGATAATCATCTGGGTACTTATTACAGATGGGTGGACAGTGCCTTACAATGTGATGTTTGGTTTTTGGATCCTTAGCAAAGACCTGTTTCTGAAAATATCTCTGTTATAATGTCTAAGTGGCTGAAATTCCTTAAATTAAGGCTGTAGTTGGTGCCCTGTCTATATCCTGGGAATAGTAAAGACATGATTTACAAAAGGAAAGTGTTTAGCAACACAATACATACTCGTTAGAATATCAAATCAGTAACACAAATAGTAAAATAAATAGCACCTAAGGTAAGAACCAGTTGCTTTGAAAAGGTAGTAGAGGTTATTTTTAATGTGATATACGAAGGATAGGTAGTGTAGCTCAGCAGGATATGTGCATGTTCAGATGTGAATAGCCCTTAATTCAACACCACCCTAAATGCCTTCATCCTTTAAACAAGCAGTTTACACAAGTGTCAATGTCGAAAACCTTGGGTGAATGAATTAACATCTTTAACAATGAAATGCAGTAAGTCCATTCCATAAGCTGAGTAAAGTAAAAAACAATGTGTTAGGTCTGTATATGTTACAGGAGAGCCTCTGTTGTAATTACTATCTTCTTAAGGTCTGTTTTTAATCTAAGTTATTCTGTTGCTTGACAACTGAAAAAGTTAATTACACTGTACTTGCTCCCATCTGGAAAGACCCATTCCTGCTGGACTTGCTGATTGTCCCAATTTAGACCTTGTATCAATCCTGGTGATACTGGAAATTTATGGGTATTTAATATCTGAGATCTTGGCAAATTTAGCCTAGGGGATATGGTCTCAGACAGACTTGGACCACCAATGCTGCCCCAAGACAGTGGTTTTGAGCTCTTGTTCCAATAATTCAAAGGATGCATTTCACAGAGCACAAAGAGTCAATTTTATAGAATTGTTATGTACTTATAGATAGGATGGAGAGGAGTGGAAGGAAGGAAATGAGGGAGGGAGGCAACTAAAGGATAACTCTGCAGTCAGTAATGCTACATCAAATGCTAGTCAGAATCTTTTTAAGAGATTGATGATAGAAACTAAGATGGGGTATGGAGTAGAAAGAGGCAGTCAGTCCATTTGGCCTAATTATATGGTATTTAGGTACTTTCTCCAAGTTTCAGTCATATCCTTATGAGGATATGGCAATCCTGAGGAAAGCTTATGAAATAACAAGAGCCAAGAATCAGGTCTTCATCAGCAACATTTTTTGAGTTGCTCTCTTCTTCTACCTGACCCATTTCTAACTCTTGCTGTCATCATTGGAGAGCCTGAAACTTTGTGACCTTTATTGCATTTTAATTGTTCTAAAATGTGCTGATCCTACAATAACAGGACATTTCTGGGGAAAACTAACAGGTTTTCATTTTATACATTATTATTTTTATAGCCATGAAAACCAACAAGGCACTGAAATAGATGCAGCAGATTCAGCATCTAAGAGACAAAGTTTCCATGAAAATCAAGGTATTTTATTATCATAATTTTGATTTGATCCATGGGAAAAAGAGCTCAGTTTCAAATGAGACAGCATTTTCTGTATGATCATTGCTGAATTTAGGTCTTCCCAGATAGAATATATTTGAATAAAAATAAGCTTATGGGACAAATACAGGCTATGATTACAGTACAAATATAAACACTTTTAATATATATGTGAAAAGTTGAGTCCAGTTGTCCTATCAACTAAAAGATATATTCATGCTTTGACCCTTGGGCAGGTAGAACTATACATAAAATGTTGGAGAAAATTTATTCATTTTAAATAATGTTGTTTTCTGAATTAAATATACTGAGAGGTTGAGAGCTCAATGTTCTAAATTTTCTAAGTGTGTCTAAAGTTCTGACATCAATTCGGATTCTGAAATTTGGTCAAATCATCCTCAAGCTTAACAATTTGTTCAGAAGACTGTCAGAATTCACTAGAAGCCATTATAAGATTCAGAATTCATTACACAGAACAAATTTGAACCAGCCAAAAGAAAACTAAGGTAGGATAAAGTTCATGAGGGTTTTGAAAATGAAGCCACCATTGTCTGGACACACACACACACACACACACACACACACACATCAAGGATGGCCTTAAAGAGTGCCTCCCAAGAGTCAGAGACAATAGTAGGCTTAAGATCAAACTTTTTGTAACACTATTACCATTTAAAAGCATGAAATCATAAAGTAGAAAGGAATAAAGAAATAATTATATTAAGCTAAATAATTTTTGTATTTCAGTTTTATCATTTCTGCTTGTGCTTGTGTGTGTATGTGGGGAAGCAGGCTGGTTCGTTTCTTCTACTCTAGGATTGGAGAACCAAACTTGGGTCATTAGGCGTGTGCACGAAACATCTTTAGGCACTAGCCATTACCCCAGCTCTAAGTCATTCTCTTAGAGGATATATAAGTCACTTGTAACATTTCAGATGACTAAGCTCAATTAGACAGAACTTTATGCAAACAATAGTGTGGGTACTTTCCCCCAAAGTTGTTCTGAATGTGAGCATGGCCACACCTACAGCTGTGTGTAATGGAAGAAGGACAGAGAACAACCCTATGAAGATGTTCAGGCAGATACAAGGGTCCTCTGTGTCAGATCAATGGGAATATGATAACGGATGAGATGTTAGCACTTCTCATGAATAGAGTGTCTGGGGCAAGTCTCAAGAGGACTCCGGGCCAAGAGGAGAAATAGACATATTGGACTTAAATGAAAGTTACCAACCAGTATTCTTAGAAAAAAACAAAACAGTCTGTAGTTACATGTGAGATCATCTAGATTCTTTGCTTTGTGCTTTATTTCAGAAATTGATCAAGGCAGTGGGAGAAGCACACCTCTATTCTCATTTCTTCTTCAGATCCATGTGTACAGAGGTGCTTCTACCTTAGCCATAAAACGTCTTTGTTTTTATTTGTAAATTTAATTTAGTGTTTGCTTTATTTTCAGGTAAGTTTCATTCATTCTAGGAGAAAGTCAACTTTGAACTTCTGATTTAGCTGCCTCCATCTCTTGAGTACTGTATTTGCAGGTGTACACCAAAATGTACAGTTTATGCCATGGTGAGGAATGAGCCTAGTTCATGCTAAGCAAGGACTCAATTAAAGCAAATCACCAACCTCTGTAGTCATATTGCTTTAAGCCTCCACCTGCCCAGAGTTTCTATTGCGAAATTTTAGATTTAGTGATTCAGTTTAAAAGTACAGAAATTCAAACTTTCTTTTCAAATTATCTCCTATATTTTTTAATTATTTTAGTACAAAGGAACTATATTTTCATTTCTTCAAAATGTCTGTTTTGCAAAACTGAATGATTTGAGTGTGCCAGAGTTATTGCAGGTTTTGCTGTAACTCATCATACCTGCTGACAGAGGGTGTCCAACACCTACATTGAGAATATTTTATTATATATGCTGCAAAAAGGATTAGGAATCCTGATTGAGTCCCTTTGATGCTTTATAATTTGTTATTAATTTTATTTGGGGTCAGAATCAACTGTTGACATTTTTCATCAATACACTTCTTATAGCACATATAACTATAGCTGACCAACTCTATCAGTTGGCCTTCTTAAAGGGTTCTCACTATTAGTAGAATTGTAAGTTTCTGAGTTTATCTAGGAATGCTTTATTGAAACAATCTGGAGTGCCATGTTTGTTTTTGCTGCATCTATCTCAGCAACTGTTACAGATTTGCCACAGTCAACAGCTACAACTGGCTCTGAAGAACAAAGAGAAAATATAGCATATATGGGCTTAATATTTTTAGCAACAGCTAAGTGTTTAGATAGGTGACTGCTTGTTGTATCAATGACACAAGCTTTTAATCAACTGGGATAATTTTAATTTCCAACAATCTCTCATATTTACTATTTAGATTCACAGAAAGAAGACACAGTAATAAAGATAGGTAACTTTTTTTTGTACAGACAGCAATGCTTATGCCTCCAACAAATTCTAATAAATCAGTTTCTCTTTGCATTCATCTATGCAGTGGAAACTGGTTATGAGTAACTTTGAAGTAATTTAGAAAAACAGTGTTCTAACTAGCTGCTTTGCTGTCATGAACAAGATAAAAATTCTGTAAATAACATGAGAGGACGAAGGGCTTTCAGTAAATGAAACGTTTTATGTAAGACATGGCAACCAAATTTTAACAGAGCATTCTTTTTACTTTTATAATGATTAAGTGATCACATCCTCAAAATCAATATAAAACCTGTGATGAAGGTGACATTTTATTTGCAGTTGTTTTGTTTGTTCTCACAAAATTTGTTTTATTCATATATATGAGGGCACCCATGGAGAACAGAAGAGAGTGTTTGGGCCACTGCAGTTTCTTGTGGGTTATGAGCCTGAAGTGGGTGCTAGAAAGCAATGTGGGACCTGGGACCTCTGGAAAAGCACTAGTGCTCTTAAGAGCTTAGCTATCTTTCCAGTACCCAAACCATGTATTTTCAAGAAAAATAATATACTGCTTCTTTACATGTTTCTCTGCCATTTGATGTTCGTCTGATGAGAATTCTCTGCTTAGCTCTGTACCCCATTTTTAATTGGATTATTTGGTTTGTTGGTGTCTAATTTCTTGAGTTCTTTATACATTCTGAGTATTGTTGCTTAAATCTCATTCAGAATGGCAAACAGGATAGACAGCAGAAGCCGTAGAAGAAAGGAAACAGGATAAGGGCGTACTATACAGGGTCCTCTGAAAGGATCCACCAAACAGGGTACTGGAATAGATACTGAGACTCATGGCCAAAGTTTGGGCAGAGTGCAGGGAGACTTATGAAGAAGAGATGGTGGGGATAGAGGGATATGGAGGGAGCCCCACAAGGAGACCAATAAAGCCAAAGGATCTGAGCCCAGGGGGTCCTGCAGAGACAGATGCTCCAACGGAGGACCGTGCATAGAGAGCATCTGGACCTTTGCTCATATGTGGTCAATTGGCAGCTCAATATCCATGTGGATCTCCCAATGAGGGGAGCAGGGGCTGCCTCTATCATCAACTTAGTTGACTGCTCTTTGATTTCTTGCCCCTGGTGATGCAGCCTGGCCAGGCCGTAGAGGAAGAGAATCCAGGCAGTCCTGATGAGACTTGATAAGCTATGGGCAGATGGCAATAGTGAAGAACTCCCCCTTTCAGTGGACTAGGGGAAAGGGATAGGGGGAGAAGAGGTAGGGAGGGTGGAACTGGGGGAATTGAGGGAGGGGGCTTCAATCAGGATATATAATGAATAAATTGTGAAAAAATTAAACAAGAGGTGAGGTTTTTAGTTACAGGGACTTGGAAGTAACTGAAATAGACTCAGTGAAAAATTCTGAGAAAACGAACTATGATTGGGACAACCAAGAGCCAGGAAGGTGATCCTTGACTTGTAGAGGGTTAGGTCTAAATTCATCCAGAACAAACTGAAAGTATTCACTACACTCCTAGCTCAGAAGCCCAGAGATGCAGCCCACGGGCCTGCATGGACAACCAGGGCCTACAGCTCAGTGCTGATTCAGTGACAAGAAAAGAACCAAATTCAAAATGCAAATTATAATCTCTAGGAAGTACAGATCAATTTTTTCCCTAGTAAAGTCAACAAATCATAAGCTGTGACATTTTAAATCGAGAAAAATCTATATTCAATAGGTCAAATAATCATTTTGATTGTTTTTGTTGACTGTAGACATGTCCATCTTGTTCACTAGACTACAAGATGCCCATGACAGAAAATAATATATTAATTTATCTTTGACATTATTCTGCATATGTAGGATATGCAAGTATTTGGTTTAAGAGTCTATTTTTGTTCTTATCCTTTTTTTCTTTTGTTTCTTTTTAAAATTTGAATGTGCACAGGCTCTCACTCTGCAGCCTAAGTTGGGTTTGAAGTGACTACAAAGCCTAGGACAGCCTCAGACTTATGTATGGCAAACCTCCTATGCCAGCTGCCTGAGTGCTCTTATTACAGATATGAGCCACCACATCCAGGAATTTATTGATTTATATTGAGTGACATGAAAAAATTGGAGTCATAAACACAAAGAAACTTGTATCTTCCATAGTTATTCGACTATACCAAACTGCAAAGTTTGAAGTCAGTGACAAGAGTTAGTAGAGATTCACTTGCAATTCTCATCATATAAAAATTGACTAAATTAAATGTAGCAGCAGACCTGCCTGGCTTCCTTCCAGATTTTTCTCCAGATGGTTTGTCGCTGCACATGTAGAGATATGGAAATGAAAAGTGATTATCATCTTAGATGGGTGTCTCTATACCAAATAGGATTATTAATAAAATTCATTCAGAGTGACAAAAAAATAAGCATTCAATAAAAGAGCATTTTAAAAGGTTGAACATGAGGCTCACCTGGAGGTGTTTCCTGGCCATTGCTTAAAGGGCTCAATGACATGTCCATTGTTCTTTTGTAGGAATGCTCTGGTCACAGGTTTTCACAGAATATCAGTCAAAAAAAAGTCCTGGGCAACAAGATTTGTCACTATAAAATGCTAGAAATTTCTTTAGAATATCATAGCTTCTGTTTAAGTAAAACTTTTGAACATCAAATGTGTAGCTACAATTTCAAAACCAGAAATTGGATGAAGAAGTGGCTCAGCCATTAATAGCTAGGTTTACTGCCAAAATATATAAACCAGATATAAATAAAAAATGTTTTATTTTTGTCATAGGCCAGACATAAAATCACACTAATATTGTATATGTCATAGAAAAACATTTGGTTTTATACAACACCAACTCTAATTCATGCTAGGAGGTTAACATGTTTGTTTCACAAGTTTTTTCAGGCTCATTAGAAAGTGTTCTGGTATTACATATTAAAATTATTAATCATATCCAAATGGAGTAAAGAATGATACTACCCCAAATAGCTACAAATTAATTTTCATCTTAGTCTCTATTAATTTTGCAAGTTGATAAACTAAGAAAGTATTATAAAATATTACCATTATTTATTACTGAAAAAAGATACTATTCATCTATCTTCGCATCTCCATGGATTTTATAAAATAATGACTTAAAAACTTCCACATAACTTAAAAAGGAAAGCACACATTTATTGAATTATTAAGTTTGACCCGGAAATTACAAAATTACCAGGTAGAGTACAAGAATATTGATTTAGTGTTTTCTTGTGCCATATAAGCTCAGGATGTCATAAAAATTCAACAGGCCTTCTTTTATCCTACTTGCATTCAAGATTTACTAATAATTATCATCAGTCTTTTTGTGCACTTGTGTTCCTGTGTATAGCAGCATAATCTCCTTGGGAGTCCAGGCTCATAACTTTCCGTTAAAAGTTTTAGGCTTTATCATCAAGCTCAAATATTAAATAATGTGTCTTTTGCATTCTAACTACGGGTTATTAACTTCTATGTTCCCTTTGTGGTTCTTTCAATGAGGCCTCATTGGTCTGATTTGCAATTATAGCATGAGGTTGTTAATGCTTTTATTTGAGAACTACAATAAAATAAAACAGCTCAAGCTTTTCATATTAAATGTAAGGGAAAATGTCAGTGGGAAAGGAAATTTACGCTTTATCTGATGGTTTCTAATCCTAAAATAAATCTATAGGATATGTGCATGTTTGAAGAGTACTGTTTCTGTGAAAGAAAAAGAGGAAAACTTTTGTTTTTAACAATCGGTTTACTAAGCCACTAATTTACTTAAACACTCCTTCTTTTCCAAGTTACCCATTCTTACTCTTTTACATGGGAATAACAAAATAATCAAATTTTGCAAAAGGGTTAAAGAGCATAATACAGCACCATGTGGAATGTGTAGTTACTCAAAGATATTGTTTTCATGCATAGAGATGAATATTTATTTTAATATGTTAGTAACTACATAGATTTTTTTTCTTACCATGTTGGATGCCAAGAAATAGCCTTGTTAAACTTTTCATTCAGGAGAGATTCTAAATATCCACCATTATTCGGCATGAAATGCACTTTTTACTCTAGGTCCTATTTACTGTCATTTGTTATATACCCTATAATCACCTTCAATTAGAACAATATTTCAAACATTCTGTTTTTTTTTTTTTTTAACACACACACGTAGGAGTCTATTTTAGTAAACATGAGGCAGCAGGGACTGAATTTAATTGTTTGTTGCTGAATAATAACTGGGTAGATAATGCCATATTGTATAATAACATAAAACAAACATACCAAAGCAATGGAATTCGAATTATTGGGCCTCAAGTAAGAGCAGCAGGCCCTGAACAATAGGGACTGGTGTGGTTGGAGTGTTGCTTATTAAACTTGATGCTTAGAGTTTCTCAAGCCTCAGTGCATGGAGGGCAGAGAAGACATGGCAAAATCGGAGCAAATAGGACAGAGTACCTGAAACAAAGAATGCAGAAGAGAGAGCTAGCGGACAGTTATTTCCCTGGAGCTTTGAAGGGGTCAGGCTAAAGGAGACAGAACTTTGTAGAGGAACACAAAGAAGCAACAGCATGAAATCACACCACATTTGAAGTAGCTCTGATTTCTACCAGGATGATTGTTAAGCTTTATATTTCAGGAAGTACTGAATATAGTACTCAGAAGGGTTTTGACTCAATAGAGAGGAAAATTAATCCTAGAATAAATACTCTGCTGTCCCCACATCAGAAAGCTTAAAAGCAAAGTTTGGTAGTGGCAAACAATTTCTAAGTCATGTAACCACATCCCAGAAAATAAAAGCTTCAATATTCGCCAGAACACAAAATTATCTAGCATCAACAAGGTAAAAGGTAAAATAGCTGCCAGGTACATAAAACATCAAGAAAATGAAAATCCACATAATAAAGTATAAACCGTCATTGAAAAACAACTCAGGAAAAACACTGATGACAGATATGTAAATAAAGATAATAAAATACTTTAAAGCTAACTTTTTATATTTACTAACATAAGGAAAATATTGACTATATGATATATGGAAGCTACATAGTGACTCAAATCAAACCTCTAGAAGTAAAGAATGATATTTCTGATATGGGTATGTTAGATACAGGAATTATTATATACATGCATATATATAAATATAGTCTGTATGATTTGCTATAGAAAAATACAGTTTGCAGCTTACATAAATAAAATTTATTTCTTCCATTTCTGAAAGCATGGAAATCAAAGGGCTCAATGGAGATGTACTGTTGGCCATAGGTGTCATCACATGGATGGGAGAAGGAGTATATGTGTTCTTATGGCACCTTTGTAGATGAGCCAATCTGTGTGAGAACCAGAGATTAATGTCAGAGTAAGAATGAAGATGTGTGCATGGAGAGGACCACATTAAGTCCCACCTAATGTTAGACTAGTTATTTGTTGTTGTTATTGTCGTTTTTTAAGTTTAATTTTTATATTAATTTCAGTTTATTCACTTTGTATCCCAGCTGTAGCACCTTCGCTCATTCCCTCCTAATTCCATCCTCCCTCTTTCATCTCCTACCATGCCCCTTTCCAAGTCCACTGATAGAGGAGGTCCTCCTCCCCTTCCATCTGACCCTAGTCTATCAGGTCTCATCAGGACTGGCTGCATTGTCTTCCTCTGTGGCCTGGCAAGGAAGCTCCCTCGTCAGGGGGAGATGATCAAAGAGCCAGCCACTGAGTTTATGTCAGATACAGTCCCTGTTCCCCTTACTAGAGAACCCATTTGGACACTGAGCTGCCATGGGCTACATCTGTGCAGAGGTTCTAGGTTATCTCCATGAATGGTCCTTGATTGGAGTATCAGTTACAGAATAGACCCCTGTGTCCATATTATTTTTTCTCTCCTGTGGAGCTCCTGTCCCTTCCAGGTCTTCCTATCTCCCCTTTCTTTCATAAGATTCCCTGTACTCTGCCCAAAGTTTGGCAATGAGGCTCAGCATCTGCTTTGATACTCTGCAAGGTAAAGTCTTTCAGAGGCCCTCTTTGGTCGGCTCCTGTCCTGTTCCCAGTTTTCTCCCACTTTTGATGTCTATTCTATTTGCCTTTCTGAGTGAGGATTGATATTGTTGGTTTTTGAGACAAGCTTTTTCTGTGTAGCTTTGGCTGTCCTGGACTAGTTTTGTAGAGAAGGCTGGCCTTCAACACTCAGAGATAAGCCTGCCTCTGCCTCTCTGAGTGCTGGGATTACAGACATGTGCCACCATGCCTGCTTAGGCAGAGTCTTTTAATTAGCTCAAACTCACTGAACTTGCTGGTTAGTCAGGCCCAGATATTCTTTCATTTGTGCTTCTTCAGATCTAGAATTACATGTGTCCATGCTGACAGAGCTGGCTATTATGTGGGTGCTTAAAATGAAATGTAGGCCCTCACTCTTGAGCAGCAGCATTGTGCCTCCTCAATTATCTCCCCAGACCCTTCTCTACTTATTGTAGAAAATGGAGTGCACAAATATCAGATGTTTGTGCCACATAAAAGTAACACATGAGGACTTTGGCCTGCATCTATACTTTTTATTGCAAACTTAAAATATTGGAAATATGAGCATTTGTTTTAAAATATTTTGACATTAAAAAAAACTAAAGAACAAAACAAAGATTAAGGATTGTTTTTTTCATCCCAGGGACTACGAGTATCAAAATGCACATATCATGTTTTGATTCATGTACAATATTTCTTCTATCTCATAATTCATACCATCTGCTAAGCTCATAAAGTGCTTATTTTGAAATGCAAACTAGATCTTACTATATCTAAACATTGTAATTGCCCCAAAGTTGGAAAATATAGCACCTCTATGAATAACTTTATCTTAATTGGCTGATTAGCATTTATTTTGGCAGTGTATCTCACATGTGACATATAATAACTCAATCCACAGAGAACTGAAGCTGGTAGGGTAGTTGCCAGCATGCCATAATTAGAGAAGTATTATAATTGGGAGCTGTGCGTTAACATTCTGAATCAGTCATTAACAATTATGTTATACTTGGATAGATGTCTTAAAACATTTATATATTTTACTTTCTTCTTCCATACATTGTAAATAGTAATATTTACACAGATTGATTTCATATTTTCTTTTTTTTTTTTTTTAATTTTTTTTTTATTTTATTTTTCTTTTTAGTTACATTTTGTTAACTCTGTGTCCCAGCTGTATCCCGCTCCCTCATTCCCTCCCCAACCCCACACTCCCTCCCTGGTCTCCTCCCTGCCCCTTTCCAAGTCCCCTGATAGGGGAGGACCTCCTCCCCTTTCATCTGACCCTGTTTTATCAGGTATCTTCAGGGCTGGCTGCAAAGTCCTCCTCTGTGGCCTAACAGACTGCTCCTCCCCTGGGGTGGGGGTCAAACAGCCTGCCCTTGAGATCCTATTAGAAATAGTCCGTGTTCCCCTTACTTTGGAAAACTACTTGGTTACTGAGCTACCACAGGCCACATCTGAGCAGAAGTTCTAGGTTATATCCATAGATGGTCCTTGGTTGAGTGTCAGTCTCAGAAAAGACCCTGTGCCCAGATATATTTGGTCCTTGTGGAGCTCCTATCCTTTCCATATCATACTAACTTCCCTTCTTTCATATGATTCCCTGCACTCTGCCGAGGGTTTGGTTATGAGTCTTAGTGTCTGCTTTGAAACACTGCTAGGTAGAGTCTTTCAGATGCCTTTTGTGATAGACTCCTGTCATAAGTTCAATGCACATCCCATTTGTCTTTCTAAATGAGGATTAATCACCTTCGCCTGTGTCCACTTTCTTGATTATCTTCTTTAGGTGTGTAGATTTCATTATGTTTATCATGTCTTGTAGGTCTATATAAGCGAGTATATACCTTGGTGTGACTCTAACCAAGCAAGTGAAAGACCTATTTGAGAAAAACTTCAAGTCTTTGAAGAAAGAAATTGAAGAAGATCTCAGAAGATGGAAAGATCTCCCGTGCTCATGGATTGGTAGGATTAACATTGTGAAAATGGCCATCCTGCCAAAAGCAATCTACAGATTCAATGCAATTCCCATCAAAATACCAACTCAATTCTTTACAGACCTTGAAAAAAAGATTCTCAGCTTCATATGGAGAAACAAAAAACCCAGAATCTCCAAACCGATCCTGTACAACAACAGATCATCTGGAGGTATCTCCATTCCCGATCTCAAGCTGTACTACAGGGCAACAGTAATAAAAACTGCATGGTATTGGCATAGAAACAGAAAGGAGGATCAATGGAATCATATTTTCTTGAGGTAATTTTGTATTAGAATGTTAATGATGCTAACTAATTTTGCAGGAAATCTGATCCTCTGTCTTTTCAAACACAACTCTTGGATTTAATTGTATATTTGTTATAATGCTAGACAAGTAGTAAAGTGGAGAATTCAAGCAAAGAAAAATTAGGTCAATTATGTTTCAGAGAGCCCACTGGCTAGAAAATAGCAGAGCTGTGAAAAGTAGAAACTGAATAGAAGATAAAGGGAGACAGAAAGATTAGGTGGGCATTGTAGGGGGAAAAGAAAAAAAATGATGGAAGCTTTTTGGTAAGCATAAAAATAAGAAAAAAAAAAAAAACCCACAGAAGTACCTCATAGCTGTCTGATCATTTCCAAAAAGAAATACATTTACAGCTATATTCTTCAAGTAGCTATGTTGGATTTCTTTTCAGTCTTATTATTTTCTTTATATTTAGACAAAGATAAAGAGAAATTTTATCATTTGGCCCATTCTTGGTTAAAGTTAACACAAGAAACGTCTGATGTACTGCAGCTCCATTCTGTTGTGTGTATGTATTACTTACATTTTCTGTTCTTACACTTAAACACCTGCCATGAAGCAACTTTAGGGAAGAAGGGTTTATTCTGGCTCACAGTTTTAGGACATACAGGTCATCAAGGCAAAAGACACTGTGGTGGAAACAACTGCTCAACTCCCTGGTGAGAGCTTGCTTATATCTTACCTGCATCTGTCCAAATTGGACAGACAAGGGAAGAGATCTAGATGGAATAGGAATGAGGCTATAAACTTTTAACCCTCTCCTCCAGTCACCCACTTTAGACCTTGCATCTTAATGTGGCTTAATTTGCTATTCACAGTCGAAGCATGGGTTTGGGTGGAAATATCCTACTTGGAAAATTAAATCATAGCTAGGCAGTGGTGGCATACATCTTTGATCCCAACACTTGGAAAGCAGAGGATGGTGAATCTGTGAGTTTGAAACCAGCATGGTCTGCAGACATGATCAAGGACAACCATGGCTATATAGAGAAAAAACCCAAAACAAACAAAAAAACTAAACAACAACGAAATTAAGTCATAAAGCAGAGTACATGTCTGTTCTTTCCACTGGCTGATCTCATCTGATATCATCCAAGGAAATAGTAGTCCCAGTGTGACTATGAAGGTTGATGTGTTCCTTCCCATCTAAGAAAGTCTGAGAATTCATATCCCTCAACAAAGCCTATAATATGTTCCAGACACTTCAAGTTTGGAGTAAGAGTCTCATGTAGCCCAGACTTGACTCAAACTCACTATGTAGCTAAGAAAGAAACTTCTTGGCTTCTGAACTCCTGAAACTCTTCCTACTACTACCAAAGTACTGGGAGTACAGGTGTGTGCCATTATGCCCATTGCATGTGTTGATATTCATGAAACTCAGAATTTCTTCCATACTAGGTAATAACTATATCTACTAAATCATTTCCCCATCTTGACCCTAGACTCTTATGACTGGGCCTAAGTTCATGTACAGTGGGGCTCAGTTAAGGAATTATAAAGATTTTCTTTTCTGGATCATATGAGCACAGTCACACTGACAACCTTCTGTGTGTATGTATGTATTTACCTTATGCTATTATTATTGGCATTATAAGAACATTCCTAATTGAAATGTAAATACAGTTTTAGATGCTCCAAATATTTTCTTTATGTCTCACATGGATGGTAGTGTTTTCTACACTACAAATAGTAAGTCAATATTTTTATTTATGAACTAAGTAAAATCATTAAAACCAAGAATAGCTTTCCTACAGTTAGTTCTTGGACAAATGTTTCTTCAACACATTGGATATCAAAATAACACAAAATAGTAACAGTGTCTATCAAAATAATGGACGGAATGAGGAAGAAGAGCGGATTTGTCTTATAAACCTTCCTGAGTGACAGCTGAGCAATAACATATTTTGCTTAACACTGTAATTACAATATCTAGTTTCCTAGCTAGTATATTAATTCATATAAAGCAATTTTAGTGTGATGGTACTAAACTAGAAAAACCGAAGTGCTTTCACATTTGCCCTGTACTTGACAGCAGATGATGCAGCCTCCAACTATTTTGTTATTTTCTCTCTAGTGGAAAAGAAGAAAGCTGGCACGTGCTCCAGGGCTCATCATTGTTGAAGCTCAGTTTGGAGTCTGTACTTATGTTAGTTTTTAGCTCTTCGCTGTCACCACAGTTAAGATGCATTTTGATATGTGATAGCTGTCATGGGTTTGATGCTGCACAGTAATGCTGGTTTGTACCGGTGTTGATCTGCCTGGTTCTGCAAGGAGTTTCTGCTTTAGGTCATTATTATAATTGTGCAGTTACGAGACAAGAAATGTGAAAAGGCTACTCAAACATACATTGGAAATCATGGCCTTGTTAACTGGCTTTTGAAGTCGGCACACTGAGACCCTGGGGAATAAAAAGCCTCAATACTAATCTCATTTCTGTGATGGAAATGAAACCAAAATTTCTATTTTTTTTTTTTTTACCAACTGTTTAGTTCCTAAACTTATGTTTTCATGAATGATCATATTCTATTAACTTGCCACACCAAGATCTCTTACCATAGGTATTTTAAAGCAATGACAAAAACTTTAACTTTTAACTCTTTGAAAGGGACTAAACACTCATGAATCCAGGCAGAATAATCCCTAAGGACAGATATCTACAATGCTGTTTGGAATGAAGTATAGTGGCATTCAGTTTAATATGCTTTTGCTTGTGAGAGATATATTTAATCAATGACACTATTTGAAAAAAATGGTTGAAAATGACAGCAATTCTCAATTTCCATACTATAAAGCTTATGTCCCAGTTGATGCCATAAATAAAATCCTCTTAGGAGAACCATTTTCCTCTCAAAATGATTTCATGATGGGAAAGCTATGGTTCTCAATTTAGTGAGAACCTACATTTTCACTTTTATCATTAGTATTCTAAAGATTTAACTTTTCACTAAATCCCTAATCAAACCCAACAAAGTAGAAATAAGATTTTTTTTTTTCAAAGACACCATAAAATAATTTTTGGAACTGATGTTCTTTGGTTATTCATAGACTGGAAGAAAAGTATTTGTATTAGGTAAAAGGAGAAAATACCTGTTAGAATGTAAGATAATTATTCCTTCCATTAATCAAAAAGGCAACCGTTATGACTTTATATTAATGTGCTATTTTTCTTTCTTTTTTCTCATTTATTTATTTTATTCACTTTACATTCTTTAGCCCCTTCCCTCCTCCTCTTCCAGTCCCATCCTCTCTTCCTCCCCCTCCCCCTCCCTTTTTCCTCAGAAAAGGGGAACTACCTTTCCCATCCACCCCCTCTCACCAAGTTGCATCAGGACTGAGCTTTTCCTCTTCCCCTGTGGCTTGTCAAGGCGGTCACTCCAGGGAAGAGTGATTTAAAAGCTGGCAAGTGAGTCCATGTCAGATGCAGTCCCCACTTCCCTTACTAGAGGGCCCACTTGAAGCCTAAGCTGCACATCTGCTACATCTTTCTAGGAGGGTTAGGTCCAGTTCATGCATGGTCTCTACAAAACCCTCTGAACCCTGATTATTGTCTCTGTTGTTTTCCTTGGGGAGCTCTGGTCACTTCTGGGTCCTTTTCTCTTTCATCCCACCTCTTTCACCCTATGCATCAACAAATGTTTGGTTGTGAGTCTCAGCATCTCAGTTTTAAGGTGCTGCTGGGTAGAGACTCTCAGAGGACGACTCAGGCTCCAAGGGAAGTATTTTTCAATAACTGAACTTATATTCTGAAGGAGACATGAGGTAGAACAAAGGAGAAAGATGGCCTGAGGGGACTGGTGAGATGTCCAGTAGATAAAAGCACAAGCTAAGTTCAACCTCTCAGACCCACATCAGAACCCACATTATAGAAGGATAACTGGCTCCCACAAGTTGTCCTCTGACCTACACAGGTTCACAGTGGCACACTTACACTCCCCCACACACAAATAAATAATAAAAGTAGAGAAAGACTTTTTTTTTTAAAAAGATCTGAGCAATATATTGACCAAATGTAGTTCTAATGCAAAAAATTAGAGAGTAGAAACCATTAGTGTTGTCTATGGGTAAAGGTTCTATTGAAATTATAATTCTCTGAGTTTAGTCATTAATTTAACTTCCTAACAAACGTAATTAGCATTTTACTATCGAACATATACTACTATAATTAGCCAATAAACTTAAAGAAAAACAATTTCTGCAAAGGGAGTTTATTTACTAGATTTATAGCTTGCTAAAATGTCAACAATATATGCGCATACTGGACAAGGTGAAGCGTTCCTATAAAACAAAAACTCGCGATGCAGAATTAAAACAGTCAGGAATCTCAAGCCATATTGCCTAAATATGGAGTGCAGGGACAGCATAGGACACTTGAGATTTTGCTCCACAAACTATTAACTAAAAGAGTATATCTACAATAGTGATAGGAACAGCATGATATGAAAAATGGGTGACACACCTAAGTAAATCTATAACTGACTTTTGTTGGGGATATAGGAGGATGGGTTAGACACCTTAGTAAGGCATATACAATCAAATGGGCTATTTAACTACAGAATATGAAAATGCCAAATCTAAGGGGCTTTTAGTAATTCACAAATTCCTTAGATCATGATATATTTATAAATTCTATTTTGTTGGTGAAAACCAAAAACTCAAGTATTTTAAAATGAATTTTAGGAAAATAGCCAAGAGTGGTAAAAGTAAATAAATAAATATGAGAGATTCAGAAATTGGATTATATATACATATACATATACATATATATATATATATATATATATATATATATATCAGGATCTAGATAGGTAAAATTCAGCAAGAATAACATATGAAGGCACATGATGAATTTGTAAGTGATGAAAATGCCAGAGGCTTACATGAACATTTATTTTACAAAGTGATTTATTTTAATATCAAAATATCATACTATTTAAAAATTAAAATTTAAAGTTAAAGAAAATTTGTTCAAGTTAATCATATAATCACTCCATCAGCTCAAAATATCTTACATGCTAAATATAAACATGATTGTTTAATTTGTACTCATTTGCATATTTACTAGTATTAATCTGAGGTCAATGTCATTTTCTCAACTCACATGGAAGAACAAGTTACAGCACATAGATTCTAAAGGATTGAATCAAGGCAACATAACCTTCAGTAAGGGGCCAGTGCTGGAACATCTTGTGTTTTTTATTTTATTTTATTTTATTTTATTTTATTTTATTTTATTTTATTTTATTTTATTTTGCATTTACCCATCATATTGTTTTTTTCTACATTCATGAATCTAGCATTTGAGCAAATTCTAACTTTTTTTCTGTTTTTTTTTTCTTAATTTTTCTTAATTAAATTTTTGTTTTTTTAATATTAATTTCAGTTTGTTTTGTATCCCAGCTGTGGCTCTCATCCTCATTCCCTCCCAACCCCACCCTTCCTCCCTCATCTCCTCCCATGCCTATTTCCAAGTCAACTGATAGAGGAGGTCCTCCTCTCCTTCCATCTGACTCTAGCTAATCAGGTATCATCAGGACTCACTGCACTGTCCTCCGCTGTGGCCTAGCAAGTCTGCTCCTCTCTCAGGAGTGGGGAGGTCAAAAGTGCCAGCCACTGAGTTCATGTCAGAGACAGTCCCTGTTCCCCTTATTAGGGAACCCCCTTATGTAGGCTACAACCATAAATGGTCCTTGGTTGGAGTACCAGTCTCAGAAAAGACGGCTGTGCCCAGATTTTCTGGCTCTGTAGCTCTCTATGTGGACTTCCTGTCCTCTCCAGGTCTTTCAATCTACCCTTTTTTTCCATAAGATTCCCTGCACTCTGCCCAAAGTTTGGTTATGAGTCTTAGCATCTGCTTTGATACACAGAGTCCCTCTGTGGTGGCTCCTGTCCTCTTTCTTGTTTTCTCCTTCTTCCAGTGTCCATTCTGTTTGTCTTTCTGAGTGAGGATTGGTCATCTTAGATATTTTTAATAAGATCAGTTCATGCTGTTATACCTATCAGTGTCAATCATTTGCTCCAGGATTCAGAAAAAAAAAAAAGGCCCATTATGCCTGGCATTTATTCCATATTCCAAGTTAAATATTTATGAAGAGTCAAATAGTCAAACGAAAGGTGTCCTGAATGCTTGTCAGGTGTTCTGTGTTTATCAAAATCCTGTGTTCTCCCCTCAAAGAGAACACAGCTGGATCTGATACAACATGGAAAGGAGCAGTAGCAGAAGGTACACAGCCCACTTTCATACATGTTTCTCCTTTGTAAGTAAAAGATCAATATTGTTGAGGATTTTGCAAGTAGCATCCTACTTTATGAAACAAAAATTCTGAAGTGCCTTACGTCCTTCATCTACTTCTTACATAATACCATTAATTATAACCTCACCATGTAAGTAGTCACTACCCCTGCAGATTAAATGGCAGTGGTACCATGAGGTTCTAAAGATCTCTAAGAACAATATTGTTTGGATTAAGATCATGTTCTGCTTTCTATTTGAAGAAAAAGAGCAAATGAGTATAAATTCAAAATAAAAGGATATGTGCTGGAAAGCTAGCTCTTGTAGTGGAGCGATTCTCTTGTAAGCATGAGGACCCGACTTTGACAGATCGCCATAATGTACATGAAATAGCTGAGCATGTTGTACATGCCTGTGATCGAAGTCCTGAATCGCTGAGATGATTGCTGGAGCTTGCTGGCCAACTGTCGTAGCTGAAATGATGAGTTCCAGGCCATGACTCTACTCAAAATTGAAGATGGAAAACATGAAGATGATCTCTGATGTTGCTGTCTGTCTTCACATACAAGCACTCCCACCTGTGAAACCACCCCCTATCACATATCACATACAAGTATGCACACATGTATGTCCACCCTCTATTACCAACACAGAATTCCTGAGACTCACCAAACTGTCCAAAAAGTGAGGAGATAATAAGCAGGGAAAAATGTCAGTGTGTATTTGCAGTCTTACACTGATGTCATCAGAAACCTGACAAATGGTTGTGGACATGCTCCAGGCCTCTCCTGTTTCTCACATATGTAAACAGAAGACAGTTTGAGCTGGACCTAGGTAAGTAGTGAAGAGAAACAAGCTGAAACAACAAAAGCTGTTTATGAAGAAAATGAAAAACAAATCTGTAATGCACAGCAAAATTAAAAATTTTAGCTGAAGCAGAAACCACAGAGTTTCAATAGTGCATAAAATCAATACAGTTTTGTGATATGCTAGTCAGATTTATATTACATTTTATATTAAAAGTAAAAATTCAACAAGTCTTTATTGCCTGGCCAGCCCTGGGAGCGTGAAAGTTATTGGGAATTAGCCACAGTGGCAATCAACGAAATGAAATTAAAAACACTGAAATACCATTTCTTATTAACTGGATTTACAGTAAAGAATATTTGACAGTGAGGCCCTGAAAAATGTACATAGGAAGGAGAATAAAATTGGAATGTATAGGAAATCCAACTGTAGGTTTCTAGAAAACTCTGGGTGTAAGGTAGTATATCTGTCTGAACATAATAGAACTATGTCAAAATAGCCACTTGTTTATGTATAATAAAAGGAAGAAAAAGTGGTAATATTGAATTTTTTTCAGGGAAACAGAATAAGACTTTTAATAATGTATCAAGAGATAGTTTACATTAGTATTATTGAAACACATAAAGGTTGTCAAAATAAAAGGGGAAATATGTATAAAGGTACTCCTCAACTTACAATGTGGCTTAGACCTCAGACCCATCCTAAATTTAAAATATTATAAATTAAAATGCATCCCATGTACCAAACATACTGAATGTAATCACTTGGCTTCACCTCCCATAAGCAGGTGCAAAGAAACCTTATCTAACAGGCAGGCAAAATCAGTAAATACAAATCCAATTTTGTAATAGGGTAATGAATATGTTTTGTCACATCTATTATTTATTTATTTATTTATTTATCTATCTATTTATTTATTTATTTATTTTCCACATATTTATATCAGCATGTGGACAGTGCTGGTAACACAGAACCTTACTGAGTAGTGGTTATTTATCATTTTGATTGTGTGTCTGAGCGAGAGCCTTGGCTCAGTATAGCTCAGCAGCTTAAGAGAATATTGTTCTGCACACTAAGCTCTGAGTGTGGATGATCTGAGTAAAAGGTCCAAGTTCAAAATCAGAAGTTTGGGATTTGTGAGATACTTATTATCCTTGTAATGTAAGGTGAGAAATCTTAAGCCATGGGAGGTCACGTTGTCTGTTTTACAATATAGTCATACAAAAATGTACATATATACATAAGGTATCTTGTGGGTGCATAGACAAACAGTGAGTATAAGAGGTATTGATGACAAAGTATTAATTTCAGGATAGAATAGAGACAGGGTACCTATCTGGAAAGGGTTTTTTTTTGTTGTTGTTGTTGTTGTTTTGTTTTGTTTTCCTGAAAGGCTTTATGTCCTTAAGATGTGATGAATAGTATTTTATTCCCAAACTTCAAACAGGCAAATGGAGATGGTTCATTGGATAAAGTCATTTGCGTCTCCCCCTAAGGCTGACCACCTGAGGTGCAATGGTCTGACAGGAATGTGTTGGAAGATGTTGGAGGTTTGGCTTTTAATATAAATAAAGGAAACGTAAAGGAGAAGGGGACAAGCAGACTCTTCATTGTATTATCTTCCTTTTTCTCTTTCTCCTCTCTAGGCATCTGTATGTCTGCAAATTTTAACTAATATTTTTATTATTCTGTGAAAGTTTCATATTTCTATACGTTATTTGATTGCATCCTTCCCTGATAACCTTGTTCCAATTTCTCCTAAGGCCCTCTGCCCATCATCCTCCTAACCTTATCTTGTATTTTCTTATGGCTATTAACTATCCCTTGAGGCCTCTGCTACACTGAGCTGCCCCTCTACCTGTGCTCTACTGAGCCACATTTGCATCACATCTTCTGTTTCTTAAATGTGCACTGTGATTTAGCTATAAATAAATATTGAGCTATAGATAAACATTTTGTAGGGAAGCCATGACTCAGAATCTTTCAAGCATCATGAATTTCATACCATCCATGAAAGATTGAAAATGAGGAACAGGGTAATAGAAAACATGTGTGAAACACACTTTATCTCTCGATGGGTAACTATGCAGTGTTAGACCCCAGAGAAATATCTAATGAATTCCATATCCTAAAGCATGTTTGAAGTATTAGAAATGACTTATTGAATTGTTTCTAACATGTAAAGACTGTGGTTTAAAA
The DNA here is from genome assembly GCF_907164565.1 of Psammomys obesus. Classification (NCBI taxonomy): domain Eukaryota; kingdom Metazoa; phylum Chordata; class Mammalia; order Rodentia; family Muridae; genus Psammomys; species Psammomys obesus. The sequence continues at coordinate 1,337,611 of NW_026592403.1, read as the reverse complement.
GTGAAAGAAAGCACATGAAATAAGAGAATTATTTCCACAGTCTTAAAAAAATACATTTATAAAGCCTTTTCACTAACATGTAGTAATTAAATATTACAGATAGATTGAAATATGATGGTGTAACAGGGCAAGACAGTGCAGAGGTTCCCTGGTCTTGCATTCTTGCTGAGGCCCTTTTCAGGTTTAACTAGAATATGATCTCTTTGATGGACAAATTTCATAGAAAACTACCCAACTCTATTCTAGGAACCAAATGACTTGATGTCCTACTTAACTTGTCTTACCCTTTGTTTAAAATGCTTGCTTTTGTAGAAACTCCTCCAGCTAACTACTTATCTTAGCTTCTGTTAAAACTGATTACTTCATACTTATTCACACTTACTTCAAACTTCTTACTGTTTGAAGACCACCCCCCTAAGCTTTCCAGGGAGATTCCTGGAAAGGTCTCCAAAATCTCATGTTCTGGACACTTTGGGCCATACCCAGGCCTTTGAATACTTGAATGTAGCCCCTCCCAACCGTAATAAAGACTTAAATGGCAATATACCATGTCTCGGTGGTCATCTTGACAAGCTTCCCATAAGAATAAATCAGTGCCTAAATAGATCCATGTGAATTATAAAAATTATGGAAAGGAATGCACATTCTAGGTGTTTATATGTTCATATACATATCCTATATGTGTTGGAGGAAAATACACACACATTTCCTTTGAAGACATGTGTCTGCTGACTCTGTACACAGCACAACTTCAGTTTTAACTCATGGAAACACAGTTACAAGTTAGGTGTCAGGCTCAGAACCACTTGCAGGTAACTGATAAAATGGTGGTCAATAAGATGGCTCCTTAGATAAGGGCTCTTGTCATCAAGTCCAACCAGTTTGATACCAGGAACCTACAAGGTGTAAGGGGAGAAGAGATGGGAAGTTTGTTCTCTGCATTCTACAGGTGTACTGTACAGTGAGCACAGTCAGACTTGGCTCTTTATTCACACATTGAACAGATAAATATAATAAAAATTAAAAACAGCCTGGTAATGGTAGCACATGACTGTAATTAAGGTGCTCTGGAAAGCAGAGGCAGGCAAATCTCCACGAGTTTTAGGCCAGCCTTGTATATACAGAGAAACCCTGTCTTGAGAAAAAAAACAAAAAAAACAAAAACAAACAAACAAACAAAAAAAACTAAAACAAAACACAACAAAAACCTCCTTTAAAGCTCAACTTGTTAATACCTAGCAAATTACACATCTTAAAGAATAAACTTTAGAGAGATAAAGAGTTGTAGTTTTCTCATTCATTTTAAAAATTCTTTTGAGCCAAGTCTTCAAAGCTTCCTTTATGCTATTTTCTTATTTTCTGTGTTTAAGGCTGGACACCATGTTACATGGAAGTGAGTAAGTCAAATGAACAGGAGAAATACTTTTCCTGTTCACGTGTTGTGTGTTTGGCTCCAGAAAGCAGATTCCAAACAGATTCTCAGGCAAGAGGCACACTATCGAGCTATTTTGAGGAGTTTCGTATACTGACACAGTGAGTTTTGATTGTGTCCACCTACACCACCTCACTGAAAGTCTCCCTAGAGATCCTCCACCATCATCTCTCTCTCAACTTCTGATTGTCTTTTTCTTTACTAGTAACAACCCCTGACACCTCTGCTACACTGAGATACCCCACTTATTATTTCCTCTGATTATTTGGAGGGCAATCAGAAGAAAAATAAGCCCCAGGAGAGCACAAGTTGACCTATAAAGCAGTGTCCATGCAAGCCTTGGGCAATCAATGGAGAATTAGGAGGGTGGCATAAACACAGATTTTCAAGTTGAGATTCACCTTATGTTTACTTAACACATTCTCTGGCCACACTGGTTTACTTGATGTAACACTCAGGCTATGGCTGGGGAGGCAGGAAGATTGCCTCCTGACTATCCTTTCTCGTCATGGTAGTTTACTCCTTCTGACTTGTGACACATACTCATTATAATATGGCCTCCCTTGTGTCCTCATATAGAGAGCCTGTTTCTCCTGACAGCTCTCTACTAAGGAAGAGCATTACAACAGACTTCTTAAGACTACACTTTGTTAGGTTATTTATTGGTTCATGTTTATGAGGTGCATCCTCCATGAACAGTCCTGAGGTTTTTCTGGCTTTAGCTGGTGTTGTGGTATCAACAGCACCTGGGAGATTAGTAGAGCAGACTTCTAGTTTGTCTTTGAGACTATTTCCAGATGTTCTCACCATGCAGAAGAGTAACTGACTGGAAGAATTTCACCCTGGTTTGGGGTGTTGATACCCAAAAGTACGGGGCCAGTACAGAACAGAAATAGTATGAAAAATATTTGTAGAACAGTATTTCATTCTGTTCTTCTCTTATTGCCCACTACCTTGAACTGAGCAGTTTTTTTTTTTTTTCAGTTGTGTTCTTCTTCTGGGATATTTTAACCTTGCCACAGCTCTCAGATCTATGGAGCCAATGGAATAAAGAGGAATCCTCCGATATTCTGAGCCAAACAAATCTTTTCTCCTTTATGTTGATGCTAGGTATTCTGTCTCAGTGTCAAAGATAACTTACATGATCTATTCATTCAAGAAACGTCATTTAAGTGAGCATTTGATAAGCCTAGAATACATAGCATTTATACTTACAATACATACATGCACACATGCATGCATGTATACATGAACATACATACATAGATACATACATACATACTGTACAATACATAACATTCAGGCACTTACACTTTGGTAAATGTCAGGTCCTAAGTAAGCTCCATTTCTCAAAATTTTTGTGATTAGACAAAATCCAGAATTCTTCATGAACTTATGAAACCAGTTCCTCTCTACCAAAAGGAGCCATTTACCTATCACTAGCAGATGACTGTCTGTGGTAGCTATTAGCATAGCACATGCTGGCTTCCAGACTTCCTCAGGATCACAAGTACCTGTCTTACACATATCAAAATCCATATCAACATCATCTTAGCTCTTCTCTGTTACCCTGAACTTTTCCAGCTCATGGACTTCCTCCTCCAGCTACTCATTCTGCTTATACCCCCAGTATTTCTGCTACATCAGCTCTGTGCCCTCTTTTGTCTTCCTTGCTCAGTTTTCCTTTTTACTCTGTGTCTCTTCCGCCCCTATCTCTAATCTCATGCTCTCCCTTTATCTATGCTCCCGTCTGTCTACTCTGCTTCCCCTTCTTTTGTGGCCAGGTCCAATTTGTTAGCCATGCTCATTCTACTATGTTCTCTATCTGCTCTGAACGCTTCCAAATGCCTCTGACTGTTCTCTCCCTCTTATCTACAATGAAAACCTTCCCCTTCACCATACTGTGGAGTGATCATGTTGTCAGTTCATACAGCAGTTTTAAAAATAAATGTATTTTACTTTTTGTTTACTGCTTGTGTGTGTGTGTGCCCTTGTACAAGTCAGAAGATAATTTCCTGAGTTATTTTTCATCATGTGGTTTCCAGGGATTGAACCCAGGCTATATGCCTTTACCTACTGAACCATCTCATCTGTCATACTGTGGTAAGTTTATAGTATCACTTTTCTCAATGCTTCTATGAGAACTCTGGAACTTCTTTTGAGAGATATTGCTCCAGTGTTAGACTTCTATGTGGGGAGACATTTAAACACACACACACACACACACACACACACACACACACACACACACCCTTTCACATACAGCCTAATGCATTTTCTCAAGGAAGTATCAAACTCCCTCAAAATCCCATGAGAGCTATACTTTTCAGATGGTAGCTGGTAAGGTTATCCTTGTCATTCAGCCGCTTTGCTGTATTGCTTTCATAGAAGCGAGTAAGAAGAATCTTCTGTAAGTGTAGCTTACTTTTTTATACTTTAAGGTCAGGTAAAGCAGGACTTTAAAAGAGATGCCTCTTTCCTTGCACAGCTCATGGAGGAAGAAGAAGCAAGCCCATCACACCCTCTACGGATGAATCAGTAATGGCACAGTATGGAGCACCATCCTACAAAGGCTAACTGATTCTTCACAGGGCTCTTTCAGAGTGTCCACCATAGATGGCTGTCGCTGGTGCTCTTCCCAGAGGCTTCTGTAATGAAGATCTATCTTCCTGGAAAGGAATCTAGACAATGCTTTCCACATCTCCACACAGAAGGTACAGACCTGCCACTGCCCCCTCCTGGTCTCCCAGCAGTCCCAGTCTCCCTAATCCATCTTGTTACTAAATGATTCAAGAGTCTTTAATTGTTTTGTCTTCACTGAGGCCCTTAAATCCCTTCCTCAAAACAGCTTTGCAGATTTTCCTTTAGCAGCTCCAGCGCTCCTCGCAGAGCCATTTTCACTTTTACCATCAAATTTTAAGAGGCAGAACTCATCTTAAACAACGCTGAACAAATGCGAGCGGCTTATAACTAAACGTACGTAATTTCCTTAAGCAGAAACCTTTCAATATTTGCTTTGGCAAGAAAACATTCTGAATGCTGGTCCCACTATGTGCCCATTCACAGATAGGACGGTTTGTGGGGAATGATGGAAACGTTCAGGAAGCCCCATTCAGATCAATGATGATGCATATCATGAAAAAGCTAAACATTAAACGCCCCATCCTGAAAGGTCACAGTAAAGTTGATAGTATCTCATTTCTTCCCTTTTTCTTTTGTTCTAAAACACAAGATTGAAATAATTGCTCTTGGACGGCTTGGAAAGAAGTTTCTATTCACTGTGGGAGAGCTTTGTGGAAAACATTATTGTTTGGGGTTTGTATTAAGGGAACTGGTTAATACTGTGAAAGCCTCTGGCTACGCTGTGGCTCGCGGATCATAAAGCCTCCTGATTTACACAAATAAATTACATTATGTTACTTACTCCTGTTTTATGGCCGAAGATTCCATGTGTTTTGGTAGACAAATGACAAGCTATCAACCTGTCCACGTTTCAAGTTACAGACAGATGTTTGATAACCGCAGCCATCACAGATGGAAGAGGTTGTATCAAGATACCTTCTCCCGGGGGGCTATTAGTCTCCGATCTGAGATATGCCATAGTGGGAAAACTGAGTAGAAAATAGTAAGCTTGGGCATTAGAGCCATTTATCACCCACCGCTGTGTAGAGAATAAAAGGATCCTCTTCCCAGATAGTCTATTATCAGCTGTTTGCTGGCTTCATGCTGTCATGTTTTTTTTTTTTTTTTTCAGTATTCAATAAATTGCTGAAGGCCACATTTTGAGAGTAAATACTGTTGTACATCTAACTTTATATATTGTTCTTTTATTTACAGCAACATTTGCCCATTTTTTGCCAGAACCTGCTGTATAAGAGAACGTGGTTTTCTTTTTCTTTTTTTTTTTTTCTGACTTTCCCAGATTCTTTGCCAGTGATAGTTTGCCAGTTTGCTTTTATAACATATTAACTGGCAGCATATAATTTTTTAAAGAGGCTGTCTCTTCCTCAAAATGATTAAAAAATGAAGCTCACACTTTCATTTTTCAAAGGATCACTTATTTCTTTCATTTAATCTCAGCTCTGCCTTAATATCTGCCCCCTTCATTTTCATTCTATACAAATTCTATAAGCTATCATTTATTGTTAAAATTTTAATAATATTCCCTTGTTTCAACACTAAAATCTAGGTAACTGCAGATTATTTTCTGTGTGGTATTTTAAAAGCTCATGGAGCAAAGTCTGGTTGAAAACCATTCAAGAGTATTTACAGGTAAGAAATTTTCAACAACCATTTTTTTTTTTCTGCCCAGCCAGGCATTCACCCACTAATTTATTAGGGACAAGATCGATATCCTGAACGAGATTGCTGTGCTTAACTTGAATCGAATTTATGCCATGTTTACAGCTGTTTTCTCTGATAGTCTCCTTGGAGGAGATGAGCTGTTAATCTAGGCGGCTCTGGGTACCCTTTGCATGTGCTGAATGCTACAATGCCTTCCTAAAGATTCTTTATATTAAGCCCAAACTAATAGGCAGAAATCAATCTGAGCACTTTACTTCTCTCTTGGAAGTGTTAGGAAACAGGAGAAAGAAAACAGTGCCCCTTAATGCTTGTCTAGGGTGGGGCAGGGAGGAGTTGCCAAACATCCTGGTCACTTTGGTGGTGCTGGGGATACTGCCTTAATGTTTGTGCCCTGGAACTTCTTCACCACAACTATAATGGCTTAGAGTAAGCACATCCGCTGTCCCACTGTCTTTCTAATTAGAGGACATGGTTTAGGTGTCTCTCAGCCAATATTCCCTAAATGTGTCAGGAACAGTATCTTATAAAAAGGCTCAACAGGGAAGTCATAGGTTCTCACCTTTGACCTTGTGTTTGAGACAGGGACTCTCTTTTTGTGCTGTTTCCTCCAGGCTATTCCCACAGCTTCCAAAAAAAAAAAAAAAAAAAATTCTTGTTTTTGCTTCCACTCTCACTGTGGGGATGCTGGGATTACAGCTGTATGCCATAGGCGTCTACATGAGTTCTGGGTATCCAGAGTCAGGTCACAAGGCCTTTACCCACTGAGCCATCCACCCCCTCCGGTCCTAAACTTACCACATTTTAAAATCTGTTCCAGTAAACATTTTATTAAAGTAATCGCTTAAAATACAGAAGAAAAAGCCCAATTCTAAGAAAATTAGAAACAGCTATCTTAATTTGTGCTTTTAAATTTTTTTTAATTAACAAATCAGTTGCTCTGCCCCTGTCTTCCCCTCCCCCAACTTCTTCCTTATACTCCTTACTCTTGCCCAAATTTATGGCCTCTTTCTTGACTATTATTGTTATGTAAATATAACCTCTTTAGTCTATGTTGGTTGCTTTTTGTGTGTTTGATTTCAGAGATGACCACTTCACACTGGATATCTAATAAGAAGGCTCATCCCTAGGGAAGGCTTCCTATACATTCTCTCTCTGAGCTGTCTTTACTTGACTATAGTTCTTCGTGTAAGGGACACAATAAAAACCCCCGCCTGTCCTGCATGTTAGCATAGTTAGTGCTTTGTTCACTGTTTAGGTCTTGTTTAGGCAGCTATATTGTATTGTTGATGTATCAAGTGTGAGGTTTCCCTTTCATTTTCAGAAGACACGATATCACAGCAGACTACATGTGGGAACACTATTTGTTTGTCTTTTTCTTCCACAATGTTCCCTGAGCCTTAGGTGTAGGACTTAATGTTGGAGATATATCCATTGGAGCAGAAGTCTACATAATCCCTGATTCTCTGCATTAGGACCTATTTATGACACTTTACTTGCATAAATCATTTTTAAAAGTTCAGGAAAATCTGCTTTCAAGTTTACATTCCCAGCAGTGGAGGAGGGTTTCCCTTTCTCCACAACCTCTCCAGCCTGTGTTGTCACTTGAGCTTTTGATCTTAGCCATTCTGATGGGTGTAAGGCGAAATCTCAGGGACATATTGATTTGCATTTCCCTGATGACTAAGGACTTTTTGCATTTCTTTAAGTGTTTCTCTGCCATTGGATATTTCTCTATTGAGAATTTTCTATTTAGCTCTGTACCATTTTTTCTTTAATTGGAATACTTGATTTGTTGCTGTTTAACTGCTTGAGTTCTTTTTATATACTGGATATTAGGCCTCTTTCAGGTATAGGGTTGGTGAAGATCCTTTCCCAATCTGTAGGCAGTCGTTTTGTTCTGACAACAGTGTCCTTTGCTTTACAGAAGATTTCATTTTCATGAGGGCCCATTTATTGATTGTTACTCTTAGAGCCTGTGCTGTTGGTGTTCTGTTCAGGAAGTTGTCTCCTGTGCCAATGAGTTCAAGGCTCTTCCCTACTCTTTCTTCTAACAGGTTTAGTGTGTCTGGTTTTATATTGAGGTCTTTGATCCACTTGGACTTTACTTTTATGCAGGGTGATAAGTATGGATCTATGTGCAGGGAATCTTATGCAAGAAGTGGGAAATAGTAAGATCTGGAGAGGACAGGAGCTCTACAAGAAGAGCAACAGAACCAAAAAATCTGGGCACAGGGATCTTTTCTGAGACTTATACTCCAACCAAGGACCATTGATGGAGATAACCTAGAACCCTGCACAGATGTAGCCCATGGCAATTCAGTGTCTAGGTGGGTTCCATAGTAATGGGAACAGGGACTGGTTCTTATATGAACTGATTGGCCTGCTCTTTGATCACCTCCCCCTGAGGGGGGTGCAGCCTTACCAGGACACAGAGGAAGACAATGCAGCCACTCCTGATGAGACCTGATAGACTGGGATCAGAAGGAAGGAGAAGACCTCCCCTATCAGTGGACTTGGGGAGGGGCATGCATAGAGAAGAGGGAGGGAGAGTGGGGTTGGGAGAGGAGGAGGGAGGGAGCTACAGGGGGATACAAAGTGAATAAATTGTAATTAATAATATTTTTTTAAAAAGAATCTTTGAAAGGTGTGAAACACCTAGGAGCTTGGGAGTCAGTTCCCTTTTTGGTTGATTTATATTATATTTTGGTTACTAATTCCAGTTTATCAGATACTTCTATTTACTTTTCTAAAATCTAAAAACTTATTTTTTATACATTCAAATAGAGACTTAAAAATTTCAGTGATGCATACAAAATAAAACAAATATCTCTGAAAGGGCAAAGCCAAGATTCAAACAATTATTCTCCAGATTCCTACATTTAGGTGAAATACATAGCCTATATTTGTTTCTAAGGTAGTTTTTTTCACCATGATGCTCTCAATTAATTTAAACATTAAATGCATGTTTACCATGGAAAGTACACATGTGCTGCCTAAGAATCAGAGACTTTTAAATGACATACAGATACAGACAAACATTACAGAGCATAATGGTATTAGTGGGTATCAGCTTCACTCAGTTATGGTACACACTCTTTAAATAACAGGTATGCATTCGAAACTTCCTGTAACACTAAGTTTTGTGGTTTTTCCAACACAGCAGTATTACCTGGAGGATTCATCTGCTTTACAAACAGTGGCTATATTGTATTTTGAAATTAACATAATACCCATATTGCCTCTCTAAATACTTGCTTCCTTCCAGTGTGCACAGTAGCTGAGATCAGGAACACAGGGTGCCAGGTAATTTACAGAGTCAGCAAACCATGCATTTTCAGCTTGGATTACTTCACGCAGTTGGCTCTAGCCTTACAAAACTCAAAACCATCTTACAAAAACAAACATTTTAGGGCATTGGCTGCAATAGGAATTTTCTTTTTTTTTCATTTGCTACTAGGCCAGAGAATCAGTTTTTCTTTTGTGTTCTTAAAATCCTGTAGAATATGCCTTCTTTGTTATGTGTTCTTACTTTCATAAACAAATTATTCAAGGAGAGAAAATATGATACAATTGATCCAATAGGAATTTAGAAATGTTTGGGCCAAATTAAGACATGATCAGAAGTCACAGAGAGCTGGAGGTCTGAGCACTCAATCAATAAAACAACAAAACTCAAAAACAACAACAACAAAAAGAATACAAATGCCAAAGTTGTTAGGTCTCAAGGCAACCACAGACAATGGCAAACTGATGTGCATATTTACTTTGTCAAGATGGTGCTTAGGCTCTCAAGGAGCACCTGTTCCAGAGGCCTTGCTCCTCAGCACATTTCACCCCACCTCACCTAAACACCTCCAGTTCCTGAGTGTTGCTGTCCTTCCCCTAACTCTCTTTCCTACATAGCCTCAGACATTTTAGCTACGGTGGCTCTGTTCTTTTGGATCTCTCGGTACTGCTCTTGTCTCTTTTCCCAACCACCTTTCATTTGCCTTTCTCCCCTCTTCTATCTCTCTTCTCTTCCTCCCTATCTCTACCTTTCTCCTTTCATCATTACCTTCAATTTGTTGGTTCATTCAGTTTGGACCCTTCCAGATGTCTCTGGCTGTTCTCTCCCTCATATGTACAATAAAGGCCTTGTCTATGAGTTGATTGTCCTCCAAGTCAAGCAAAAGCCATCACTGGGCATTCAGCTGTGCAAAAGAACTCCCCAGCTAGTCTTGTTGACTCTTTGACTCTGGCTTGTAAGGGTGTGGAGCACGGTTCTCAACTTTGCTAATGCTTCCACACCTTAATATATTTTTTCAAGCATAACTGTAATTTTGTTACTGTTATGAATTGTAATATTTTCCCAATGATCTTAGGTGACCCAAGAATTGAGAACCAATGCTATGGTCACAGGACCCTCATCTGAGTGTACTTCTTCACTCTGCCACCTGTTATACTGAACTCTTGCCTTAACTGGGTATGATCTCAGGAAGGGGAAAATTAGGCCTGGGAAGAGTAGGAGAAAAGGGGCTCTGTTTATGTGGCTACAAGAAAGCCCTCATCTATTCTGGGTAATGGCTTTTCAGGAGTGGCCTGCTAAGAAAGGACTGCTCCCCCCCCCACTCTAGTAGCTTCTCATTTAACTCAGTAAGAAAGCCTAAAAAACTCATGAATACCCAACAATGAAATATGGCAAAATTTTGTGTCAGTTTGTTGTCAGGACCTTAGGAAAGGGGTATATGTTACTTTTGTCTCCCCTGTGGAAGAAATTTTAGCAATAGATTCCACTGAACATTTTGAAAGTGAGAAGAAATAAGAGCTTTTCTATTTAGAGCAATTTGTTTTAAAATTGAAATAAGTGACAATTTTATTAATTAAAAAAACTAAAGAACCAGAGGATTCTTCTTTTATACTTGCCCTGGCTAAAGTAAATAACCTCCTACCTATGCTCATGAAGGAAAGTGAGATTAAATGTGATGGATCACATACGCACAAACACACACAGACACATACAGACATGCAGACACACACACACCTCAGGAAAGTAGGAAGGAGGTTTCATAAAAACACAGACTTTTGGTGGGAAGAAAAAAGGATAAAAAGGACAAAGAAGGAATTGGGTCACAGGCTTGAGCTCAAATTCTACAAACTTTAACCAACGATGTCTGATTTGAACAGAGGCTTTTTGCTGCTATAAAAATACTTTTTTGGGGGGTTGGAAAACTGATACAAGGAAAAGTTGCTAAGTATCTTAATATCTATACTTACGACACCATGACAGTTACTTTTCTATATTGAATAAAATGGAATATAATGTTAAATTATTAAGGCAAAAAGAATTTGGATTAATAATCATCAAACTTAATAGAAAAGCTTAGAGAAATTTATTTTATTTTATTTAATTAATTTATTTTTTTTAGTGTATCTTTTTTTATTTTATTTTATTTTTCTTTTTAGTTACATTTTGTTAACTCTGTGTCCCAGCTGTATCCCGCTCCCTCAAGACTCATAACCAAACCCTCGGCAGAGTGCAGGGAATCATATGAAAGAAGGGAAGTTAGTATGATATGGAAAGGATAGGAGCTCTACAAGGACCAAATATATCTGGGCACAGGGTCTTTTCTGAGACTAACACTCAACCAAGGACCATCTATGGATATAACCTAGAACTTCCGCTCGGATGTGGCCCGTGGTAGCTCAGTAACCAAGTAGTTTTCCAAAGTAAGGGGAACACAGACTATTTCTAACAGGATCTCAAGGGCAGGCTGTTTGACACCCCCCCCCCAGGGGAGGAGCAGTCTGTTAGGCCACAGAGGAGGACTTTGCAGCCAGCCCTGAAGATACCTGATAAAACAGGGTCAGATGAAAGGGGAGGAGGTCCCCCCTATCAGGGGACTTGGAAAGGGGCAGGGAGGAGACCAGAGAATTTTATTTTTGACACACAAATGGCAAGCAATGTAGAATACTAGTTACAAAATAAGTTTAATTTTACTAAATTCGTGGGAATTCATCAGTGAACTTTTTGAGGAGGAGGATTCTGATGAGAATTCCTGAAGTCATTTGCTGTTAGCAAGGACTTTGATACCCACCTGGAGTCTCCTAGACAGTCGGAGATGCAGTACTCATGCACACACAGCTTCTGTCCTGTGTGGCTTCCCTTAATTCTTCTACTCCCAAGTTACAGGGTGTGCTGGCAAGTCTCCTTTCATAGGCTGGATTTCCTCTTTTAATAACTAAATTAATTTTTTAAAGAAATACCTTGCTTACTCCTTACTCATTTCCAGTAAAAAATTTGATTCCTTCAGTACTTTCATTTACTTGGTTAAAATTGATACCTTAATTTAGTGATTGACTCCCTTCAGATGTGGGAAGTTCAACAGATAGGTGACACCTACTATTTTGTTTTTATGGTCTTGTCCATGGATTACTACAATAAGTTAGAGAACAAAAAAAAAAATCATAAACTGAAACTGTTATAAAGTCACCCTGTCTGGGCTTGACCTCCTAGTGCAGGAAAATAAGTTTTTTCATTTAATGTATCAAAGAAAGCTTGACTTGATTCATCCTTGCTTTCTCCCTTTCCAAATAATTGTGTAAGTGCTATATATTTGATTACTTTGCAGATCACTATTTATTTTCCTAAGAAAATAAATGAGTTTCCTTTGTAAACAGCTGAATGGAATCCCAAGTGTCAAGCTGCCCTGTATCGTCTGGTCTCTGTCAACAACAGAAAGTTAGCAATGTTGTCACCATCATTCCATGTACTTACTCCATATCATTTCATAACTTCTAGATTTTTACTGCTCTTTCTTGTTTCGTGGATTATTTTTTGAGACAAGGTTTCTCTGGAACACAGTAGGTTGACCTTGAACTCACAGAGATCTGCCAGCCTCTACCTCACAAGTGGTGGGATTAAAAGCCTGTACCATCATGCCCAGCTTATTTTTGCTGTTCTTATTGATGATGGATATACAAGCATTGCAGCCATTGACTTCTTAAAGTACCTGACTTCACTTACAAGAGTCCTATCACCCTACCAAAAATAAGTACATAAGTAAATAAAATAATCAAAGTGGGGACTGGACAAATTGCTCAGTGCCTAAGAGTGCTGGTTACTCTTAAAGAGGACCAGAATTTGATCCCTAGCACCTAAATGGCAGCTCACTACCATCCATAACTCCAATTCTAGGGGACTGAACACCCTTTCCTGACCTCTGTGTACATCAGCTATGCAAATGGTACATATATATATATATATATATATATATATATATATATATATATATAGAGAGAGAGAGAGAGAGAGAGAGAGAGAGAAAACACCCATATTCAAAAGATAAAGTTACAATACTCCAACCAAGGACTATTCATGAGATGACCTGGAACCCCTGCACAGGTGTAGCCCATGTCAGTTCAGTATCCAAGTGGGTTACATAGTAATGGGAAGAGCGACTGCCTCTGACATAATCTGATAGGGCTGCTCGTTGATCACTTTCCCCTGAGGGGGGAGCAGCCTTACCAGGCCACAGAAGAGGACAATGCAGCCACTTTTGATGAGAACTGATAGACTAAGATCAGAAAGGAGAGGAGAACCTCCCCTATCAGTGGACTTGGGGAGGGGCATGCATGCAGAAAGGGGGGGGAGGCTGGGACTGGGAGGGGAGGAGGGAGGAGCTTATGGGGGATACAAAATGAATAAAGTGTAATTAATAAAACTTAAAAAAAAAGAATAAAAAAGAAAATATCATTCACTTGTCCCTGTAGCACTGTATACAGTCGTTTCCCTGCTTACAAGTTTTCCTTTCATCACGTGGTGTCTGCTAGTCCTGCAACTATTACTCTTCTAACTGTCTCTACAGTTTTGTATGTTTTAGAATGTTCTTCAGTTGTGCTCACACTATACACATCAGCGAAATGCACTGACAGTTGAAAATTAAAATCCCCTTTAATGGCTTTTCAATGCTAAATAACACGCCATTGTCTAGATATTTCCACAAATTGATTGTTCATTCACTTATCCAGGGACCTCTCAGTTGATTCCAAAATTAGTTTATCACAAATAAAGCTGCTATAACCAGTGACTACATGTTTTAATTAAGAGGTTTTAAATCATTTTGAGTAAATAAGAATTACTGATTTTAGACTTTATTTGTTTGTAATAATAAATGGCAAAAGGCTTTTATGTAGCTGTTCTATTTTTAAACTAGCAACAGTTGATGGGTTTTATTATCCATATTGGCGACAGCATTTGATGCTATTAGTGTTTTGGCTTGTGGCTTCACGCCATTTGAACAGGTGATGGCCATATCTCTGTTTACTTTGTAATTCACAACTAAGGTATTATGATGTTTCTTTTCATAATTCTCTCCGAGTGTCTGTCTCTCTGTCTCTTTCTGGTTAAATTTCCATTCTGTTTGTTTATTTGTTTTTCTTTTATCAACCTGACACAGGCTAGATTAATCTTAGAAGAGTGAACTACAATTGATGAAAATCTCTACAAGATTTGCCTGTAGGCATGTAGAGTCAGTGTGCCATGCGTGGGCAAGTGGTCTTGGGTTGTTCGGGAAGGAAACAGAGCAAGCCATCAGGAAGTAAACATTATTCCTATATAGCATCTGCTTCAGTTCCTGCTTTCAGATTCCTGCCTTGAACTTCTACTCTGACTTCTTTTGATGATGTACTGTGATGTGGAGTTGTGAAATGAAATAAACCACCCTTTCCTCCCCGATTGCTTTTGGTCGTGGTGTCTTATCACACCAAAAAAAATCATTAGCGACAATATCTGTTTGGATCTCTGGCTACTTTTAATATATTTTTATTGTTTGATAATTTCATAATTCATATAATGTGTTTTTATTAAATGTAACTCCCATTCCTTCTTTTTCAATTCCATTTGTATCCACATCACCTTTTTCTCTCAAATTTATGTGTTCATTTTACCAATCCTGAGTCCACACAGTGTTTCTGTATGAAACAGTGATCACTGAATATATAAGTAATTTAAAAAACTCTTTCAAAATGAGTTTTAAGATTATATACTACAAGAAAATGAAAAAAAAAATGACTAGCAGCAGAGACTTGTAAAATGTGTGTAAAAGAACTGAATAAATCACAGTTTCAAGCTATTTATAGTCAAATAATCTCAAATATAAATAAAAATATAAATAAAACTGTTTTGTGGTTCTAGTTTTCCACATTGTAAGATTATTACTTGCTTATTTTGATTTTGTTGGTTTTTATTTAATGTTTTCTTGGTTGGAAAAGGTATAAAATGTCCCACTTAAAAGAAAATATCTTCCTAGAAAAGAATAGTTTTTTATTAAAAACAAAGCATTGGTATGTAATGTATATAGTAAATATATTATTTATATTCTATAATATTATATGTTAAACCACATATATTTATGACATATATATGTACAAACACAGACACACACATATATAATATATAGGTTAAATTCATATATTATACATAAGAAACCAATGAATACCAATATATTTATTAATTAATGTGTATCTGATTTGAGAGAAGGGCTTATATTTGACAATGCTGAGGTTATTTATTTTCATTATCATTATAATTCAAAATATTTTCAAAATGTAGCTGACATAAGTGAGAAAAGTTTTCTACTTGGAATCTACTTGAATATTTGCTTACAACTAATAATTTATCACAGATCACATGGAAAATAGCCATACTTCAAAGGTGCCAATTTTCTTTGTAAATATCCCTACTTGCATTTTGAGGATATCTGAGGACATCTTGGAGTTTCTTAGAAATCTTTGTATTCTGAGTATGAAATTTTATCTGCCCACTATATAACATCTTTCCCATTTAAAATTTGTATTTGGAGGCATGCTCACCATCTATAAATTCATTACAGTAGTGATGAGTGGCTTCCTTCCTGCCCGATGTGCTGCTGTGGTCCTTGGCAACATCTCCACATTTTCAAAACAGTACATTCTTTCCTATGCCATTGTTACTTTTCATTTTGTCCCCATAGTCTCTGCTGAAACTTTGTAAGTCAGAATATTGTACTCAGGTAAAAATTTTAAGCCTCATGGGGGTGATTAAGTGATCTGTGAGGCCTGCATAGAAATAACCTAAAAAAGGCATCAATGAATGCACTTTAGAAAAACCAGTGCCTTCCTCCACCTACATCTTGGGATTCCGGCAAATTAAGGTTTGTAATGAACTGCAGGTTCCTTTTGATGAGCACAGGGATGAGCACTTGGCTGTTTATCATTTCCCTCTACCAATGTGACATCTCAGCTGATTACTTACATTATGGCTAATTTACAACTTATAATCAGTCCCAGTTTCTTAATAAACGTCTCATTAGGTGACAGGAGCTGCCATTTGCCTCCATGTTCCTATTTCCCAGTATAATCTGCTAACATGTCGAATGGGAGTGGGGGAGCAAACTGCAGGATGTCACACATGTCATTTGCAATCATGTCCTGAAGCTTCAAAGGGGCATACAGAGTCAATGCCCTTCACAATGCATTACTGCAAAGGAGAAAAGCATGATGAGTCTCCTCAGTGTAGTATTGTGCTCACACTTTAGACTCTGAAAGCTGGAGTAGTGTCCACACTGGGGAAATTAAGAGTGTATTTGAATCATTCAAAGGTAAGGGAGACAACTGTGGCTCTGAGTAACTCAGCTGCTGCTGCTGCAGGTGATGATGATGACGATGATGATGGTGATAAATTTTACAATATTTTAACACATTGCATTAATCAAAGGATTAAAAAGTAATATACACACCCTAAAAATATGTGATCACAAACCTGAGACAAAACTTTATATATATACACAAGCACTAGCTGAAGCACCTCAAAACTCTTTGCAAATAATGAGCATGATGGAAGGATACTGGATGAAATATGATTGTTTGGAAGTTCCTTCCTCTTAACATTATCATCAGTGCTCACGTGAGTGGACTGATAAACTAGGAGAGCATTGGTGAACTCACAGATGTTGACTGGTACCCTTAAAGTAAAGGGTTCATTTAACGGGAAAGCAAAATGTTTGTATATGACTCTAAAGATATGATGCCATTAGCAATTTCTAAGATAGACCTATTAAAAGTGGATTTACATGTCATTCTCCAATACTAAGAGGACAGCCCTGAAGTCATGTATGAATATATATGTGTGTGTGTATATACACACACACACACACACACACACATATATATACACATAAAACATTATACACACTTAGCAGATTGGATATATATATATTAAGATTACATGTCTATAAATATATATTACACTTATTTGACACAAATGAAAATAATTTTCTGCTTAGATATATTAATTAATTAATTAGCTAATTTACATATTGGTAGGAAGTTCCTCTTCTTCCAGTCCCTCCCTTTTACTTCAATTCCCCCCCATCCCCTTCTCTGTCTTCTTAGAGAAGGGGAGACTTCCCAGAGGTATCAACCTGCCTTGTCATGTTAAGTAGGACTGGGAGCATCTTTTTCTATTGAGGCTAGATATGGCTCTCCTGTAAGGGGATCCAAAGGCAGGCAACAGAGTCAGAGACTGCCTCTGCTCCTGCTGTTAGAGGTCCCACATGGAGTACAAGCTGTTGTCTGTTACATGGGTGTAGAGGGTCTAGAAACCTCACATGGATGCTCTCTGGCTGGTGGTTCAGTTTCTGTGAGCTCCCATGTGCCCAGTGTATTTTGATTTTGTAGGTTTTATTGTGGTGTTCTGACTTCTCTGGCTCTTTCAATCCTTCTTCTCTGTCTTCCATAAGTTTCTCTGTGCTCAAATAAATGTTTTGCTGTGGATCTCTGCATCTGTTTTTACAGTGGCTTTGTGGTGCCACTCAGAAGACTATTATGCTAGCTTCCTATGTTATTATTAAAAAAGCATGAGGCTGGTCAACCGATATTCTCTGTAAGAGGTTTATTAAGTGGGTATGGAGGAAGGGGGGAGCAGGACATGAAGAGAGAGAGAGAAAAGGGAAGGGGCGCCCTAAGAGAGTGGGAGAGTGTGAGAGAGAGAGACAGGGAGAGAGAGAGACAGAGACAGAGAGAGTGTAAGAGAGAAGAAGTAAGAGAGTGTAAGAGAGAGACCACATGTCGGGGTTGGCCCTTTAAGGGGCAAGGTAACCACACCTTCCAGGTGTGGCCACCTGGCCAGCGACACATGATGACATCATAAGTTGCTGGGTAACCCAGGAGCAGGTTGTATTCCAAAATACTAACATCCTCTCTAAAAGAATATCAGGATTTTATGAATAGTGTCAGTCAATAGGGTCAGCTCTCTACTGGCATGCAACTCAAGTAAGACAGGTCATTGACTGACTGGGTCAAAGGTATTGTGTTTGGGTTGGTGTCCCCTCCCTCCACTGGAAGTCCTACCTGGCTACAGGAGGCCTTCACTCCTCTATTCTGCCACTTCAGGCTCCACATCTCCCACTGCCAAGAGTCTCGGCTAGGGCTACCACCATAGACTCCCAGGAACCTCCCCATCCCACACAATGATTTCAGTTCTCTCTCTCAGCCCTCCTCACCTTCCCCCATATCTGATCCTCATCCCCATTCTCTTTTGCATCCTGCCTCACCAAGTTTCCTCCCTCCATCTACTTCAGCTCTCTATTTTATTTCCCCTTCTGAGTAAGACTTAAGCAACCTTCTTTGGGCCCCCCTTACTACTTAAATTAGTTGGGTCTATGGATTGAAGGATGGCAATCCTGTACTTTATGGCTAATACCACTTACACATGATTTCATACCATGCATATATTTCTGGGTCTGGGTTATCTCACTCTAGACAATATTGATATTTTCTAGATTCATCCATTTGCCTGAAAATTTCATGATGTCCTTGTTCTTTAACAGCTGAGTAGTATTTTATTATGTAAATATAGCATATTTTCTTTATCTTCTTTGGTTGAGTGACATTTAAGTTATTTGCACTTTCAGGCTATTATGAATAAAGCTACTATGAACATAAGAGTAAGTATCCTTGTTCAACTATGGAGTGTCTTTGGGTATATGCCTAGGAGTAGTACAGCTGGGTCTTGAGGTAGATCTAGTCTCAATTTCCTGAGAAACTGCCAGATTGAAAAGTGGCTGTACAAGTTTGCACTAATACCAGCCATGGTGGAGAGTTCCTCCTGTCCCACATCCTTGCCAGCATGTGTTGTCTCTTGAGTTTTTTATTGTAGCCACTCTTATGGGTGTAAGATAAAATCTCAGAGGCATTTTGATTTGCATTTTCTTGTTGACTAATGACCATTTCTTTAAGTGCTTCTTGACCATTAGAGATTCTTCTGTGGATAATTCTGTTTATCTCAGTCCCTCATTTTTTAATTGGATAATTTGGTTTGTTGGTGTTTAGTTTCTTTTGTTCTTTATATATTTTGGATAGTAACCATCTGTCAAATGTAGGGTTGGTGAATATCTTTTTCCATTCTGTTGGCTGCCATTTTGTCCTGTTTGTCCTTTGCCTTAGAGAAGCTTTTCAGGTTCAAGAGTTTCTATGTATTAATTGTTGATCTTAGTGCCTGAGCTGTTGTTTTTCTGTTCAGGAAGTTGTCTCCTGTGCCAATGAGTTCAAGGTTATTCCCCACTTTCTCTTCTATTAGATTTAGTGTATCTTGTTTTATGTCTTTAAGTCTTTCATCCATTTGGACTTGAGTTTTGCACAGGGTGATAAATATGGATCTACTTGCATTCCTCTGCATGCAGAGATCAGTTAGACCAGCACCATTTATTGAATATGCTTCCTATTTTTTATTGTATGGTTTTGGCATCTTTGTCAAAAAAATCCCTGATGTATGGGTTTATTTCTGGGTCTTTGATTAAATTCCATTGACGAATCGGCCTTTTTTTTATGCCAGTACCATGTGGCTTTTGTTACTATTGCTCTGTAGTACAGCTTGAAATCAAAGATGATGATAACTCCAGAAATTATTTTATTGTACAGAATTGTTTTTGCTATCCTGAGGTTTTTTGTTTTGTTTTTCCATGTGAAAAACATGTTGAAAATTGTTCTTTCAAAGTCTGAAAAAAATGTGTTGAAATTTTGATGGGAATTGCATTGAATCTGTAGATGCTTTTGTAAGATGGCATTTTCACTATGATAATCCTACCTATCTATGAGCATGGAAGATCTTTCCATCTTCAGATATCTTCTTCAATTTCTTTCTTCAAAGGCTTAAAGTTTCTGTCATACAAGTCTTTCATGTTCTTGGTCAGAGTTACACTAAGATATTTTATAATATTTGTGGCTATTGTGAAGGGTGTTGTTTCCTTAATTTCTTTCTCATCTCACTTATAATTTTTATAAAAGAGGGCTACAGATTTTTTTTTTTAGTTAATTTTATACCCAGCCATTTTGTTGAAGGTGTTTATTAGCTATAGGGGTTTTCTGTTAAAATTTTGGCTGTCATTTATGTATACTATCATATCATCAGAAAACAACTACTAGAATCTTGCTATTTTTCTAGGAGAAGGGAATACATGTCAGCATGTCTCAAGGCATTTCAGCCAACTAATGAGAAAAGCATGTGCTCCTGTGATGGAGAAATAACTAAAGGTATATGGTGACAAAATTCATAGCACTGAGATGGATGACAAAATACCTATGTCCTTCTAGGCTATGTGAGGGCCTGACTTCTGCTACTGGCTCATTCCACCAGTCAGCAACTGTTCTTTGCTTTCAAGAGTTGCTCCAGTATAGGCTGTGCAGGGCTGCCTTCTGGAAACTGAGGATCTACTTGGCCCTCCTAAATTCTGACCTTTGGATTCTAGTGTGATGATTTAATTGATAGAGTAAGAGTTTCTGAAATCAGACTAATGTGTATGGTGAAACAAAACAACAGAAAGAAAAGCAAAAATTAAATAATGAAGACTTGATTCTGTTGGTCTTCTTGTGGAGCTCCTTTCACCTCTGGGTCCCTCTCTCCTTCCATACTTTTCCACAAGACGCCTGAGCACTGCCTAAGGTTTTGCTGTGAATCTCGCATCTGGTTTGATCTGCTGATGTGTGGAGCTTCTCAGAGGATAGTTATGCTAAGCTCCTGTCTGCAAGCATAGCAGAATATCATTAAGAGTGTTGACGGTTGGCTCCCTCCCATGCGGTGTGTCTCAAATTGGGCCAGGCAACGGTTGGATGTTCCCTCAATCTCTGCTCTGTTTTTATTCCTGAACATCTTATAGGCAGGGTAAATTTGGGGTTGAAGATTTTGTGGGTGGGTTGGTGTTTCCCTCTGTCCAGTGGAAGTTCTGTCTGGTTAGGAGGTAGCCACTTCAGTCTCTGTGGGGATTTACAGAGACTGAAGTACCAACCAAAGAAGATGCATGGACTGGACCTGTGCCCCAAAACAGATGTAACTGATAGGCAGATTGGTCTTCATGTGGGTCCCCTATCAAGCAGAGTGGCAGTTGTCTCTGACATGGACTCTGTTGACTGCTTTTGGATTACTTTCTCCCGGCCCTGATTCAACCTGATATGCTGGGGTGGGTTGGTACAGTGGAAGAGATGGCTCCTTGTTAGGAGAATGGGATTAGGGAAATGGAAGGAGGGTGAAAGGATGGGACAGGGAGGAGAGAAGGGAGGGGGCTGTGATCTAGATGTAAAGTGAATAAATAAATAAACTTAAAAACAAACAAAGAAAAAAATTCCCAAAGACTTTGTCCAGTAAGATAGCTCTGTTGATAAAAGCACTTGCTGCCAAGCCAGATGACCTAAGTTTAACCCTTGAAACATACTTGGTAGAAAAGAGCAGATGCCAGACAATTCGGTATGATCTTTACATGTATATCATGTCTCCATAAAGCATGCATTTTCTATTTTACTCTCTCTATGTACAAAACAAGCAAAATAAATATAAAAATCATATTTAAGTGAGTTCCTGAAAACTGGGTTTATGGTCACATGAAATGCATAGACAAACTAGGATCCTTATTTGCCATAAGTATAGAATCCTGGTCTCTTATTGTTACCTATGATTCTAAATCATCATAGCTGAAACGAAACAGGAAGCTACTTGAGATTTCTTGGGTGAATGGGGATGAATTCACGGACAGCCTACATTAAATTCATCAGGACATTAGAAATTATGGACCTTAAGTTGTTTAAAACACTTTAGCAGGCATAGTGAGGACAAAGAGCTTCACGTGACTGAACACTTTAAAGTTAACAAACCAAATAAATCTGCAGACATCCATGCATGCATCTGACTTCCTGACTCTCAGGTATTATCTTTGACAAGGAACCCAAAATGATATGAATTTAAAATAACTTCCTACATTCTTAAAAAAATATGAACAGTGGGTTTCTATTCTAACATAAATAAATGAATGATACTTAATAATAACTATAAAAGAAATACATTAATCATTTCAAGAGCCAATCAACTTATACAAAAGAAGAAAGGTAAATATCCTATTGTATGTAAATGTTTTACAAGTATATTTTTATGGATTAGTTTTTTTTTTCTATAGAGTATCTAGATTCTGTCACATTTCAGTGTTATTGATTTGAAACAGAAGTGGGTTTTGATATCATTTATTCCAGGCTACACAGTGTGAAATTATTCAAATGCTTCATTTCTATTTGGGCTTTCCTATTTGTTTTAAATGTTATTACTCGCTTCACTGCATTTTCATTTTAGTGAACACACTGATAAATATTTCTATCAATTGCAGATGCGATTTTTGCATAAGTAACTAAAGCGCTGGTACCATGGTTTAATACAATATTAAACACCACAGGATCCCATATCAGCAATTAGAAAGTTTGTCTGCATTTTGTGTAATCACGAAGGCCTTATGGAATGGTTTAAAGTGTGCTTATAATTAGTAATTTTAATACTTCATATCTTTTCAAAAAGCCCTGGGCACAAAGCCAGGACTGATCCTAGTAAAATGCTGAATCAGACTAAATTTGTTCTTTATTGTTCGCATGCTTTTATTTCTGGTTTGCCAGATCAGTTGTGGGACAGTAATGGCCCAGAGTTATGAAGGAAGCATCGCGGGAGCTTTAACCCTGGATGCCTCAAACGTGAGGGCAACAGGAGTTGGCTACCTCCCGACTCCCAATCTGGAGCCATAAAGAAGATCCCACCATCAGCCCTAGTAAGAATTCATTCCCTGACAGTAATCAGGCTTCAGTCTTTGCTTGAAAAACCACATGATAATCTCCCTAGATGCTGAAAAAGCATTTGACAAAATCCCACATCCATTCATGTTTAAAGTACTGGAGAGATCAGGGATACAAGGCACATATCTAAACATAGTAAAGGTGATATACAGCAAGCCTATAGCCAACATCAAACTGAATGGAGAGAAACTTAAAGCAATCCCACTGAAATCAGGGACAAGACAAGGCTGGCCACTCTCTCCATATCTCTTCAATATAGTGCTAGAAGTCCTTGCTAGAGCAATAAGACAATTGAAGGAGATAAAGGGGATACAGATGGGAAAGGAAGAAGTCAAAGTATCACTATTTGCAGATGATATGATAGTATACATGAGTGACCCCAAAAACTCTACCAGGGAACTCCTACAGCTGATAAACACCTTCAGCAAAGTGGCCAAATTAACTCAAAAAAAATCAGTAGCACTCCTGTATACAAAAGACAAAAGGGCTGAGAAAGAAATTAGAGAAACAACACCATTCACAATAGCCACAAATACATAAAGTACTTTGGTGAAACCCTACCCAAGCAAGTCAAAGACTTGTATGAAAAAAATTTCAAGTCTCTGAAGAAAGAATTAGAAGAAGATATGAGAAGATGGAAAGATCTCCCATGCTCATGGCTTGGCAGGATTAACATAGTAAAAATGGCCATCTTACCAAAAGCAATCTACAGATTTAATGCAATTCCCATCAAATTGCCAACACAATTCTTTACAGACCTGGAAAGAAAAATTCTCAACTTCATATGGAATAACAAGAAAGCGAGAATTGCTAAAACAATCCTCTACAATAAAAGATCTTCTGGAGGTATCTCCATCCCTGATCTCAAGCTGTACTATAGAGCAACAGTTATAAAAACTGCATGGTACTGGCATAGAAACAGAATGGTGGATCAATGGAATCGAACAGAAGACCCAGAAATAAACTTATGGATACCTGATTTTTGACAAAGATGCCAAAACCATACAATGGAAAAAAGATAGCATCTTCAACAAATGGTGCTGGTCCAACTGGATGTCTACATGTAGAAAAATGCAAATAGATCCATACTTATCACCCTGCACAAAACTGAAGTCCAAGTGGATCAAAGACCTCAACATAAAACTAGACACATTAAGTTGGCTAGAAAAAAAAAAGTGGGAAATACCCTAGAACTCATTGGTACAGAAGAAAACTTCCTGAACAGAACACCAACAGCACAGGCTCTAAGAGCAACAATCAATAGATGGGACCTCATGAAATTGAAAAGCTTCTGTAAAGCAAAGGACACCATCATCAAAACAAAGTGACTGCCTACAGATTGGAAAAGAATCATCACCAACCCTTTATCTGACAGAGGACTCATATCCAGTATATATAAAGAACTAAAGAAGCTGAAAAGCAGCAAACCAAGTAATCCACTTAAAAAAATGGGGAACAGAGCTAAACAGAGAATTCTGTGTAGAGGAATATCGAATGGCAGAGAAGCACTTAAAGAAATGCTCAACCTCATTAGCCATTAGGGAAATGCAAATCAAAATAACCCTGAGATTTCACTTTACACCCATCAGAATGGCCAAGATGAAAAACTCAAGGGACAACACATGCTGGAGAGGTTGTGGAGAAACAGGAACCCTTCTCCACTGCTGGTGGGAATGTAAACTTGTACAACCACTCTGGAAATCAATCTGTAGCTTTCTCAGACAACTAGGAATAGTGCTTCCTCAAGATCCAGCCATACCACTCCTAGGCATATACCCAAAAGAGGCTCAAGTACACAAAAAGGACATTTGCTCAACCATGTTTGTAGCAGCTTTATTTGTAATAGCCGGAAGCTGGAAACAACGCAGATGTCCCTCAACCGAAGAATGGATGCAGAAACTGTGGTACATCTATACAATGGAGTATTACTCAGCAATGAAAAATAAGAAAATCATGAAATTTGCAGGTAAATGGTGGGACCTGGAAAGGATCATCCTGAGTGAGTTGTCCCAGAAGCAAAAAGACACGCATGGTATATACTCACTCATATAAACATACAACATAGAATAAACCCACTAAAATCTGTACATCTAAACAAACTAAGCAAAAGAGAGGACCCTAACTAAAATGTTCAATCCCCATCCTGAAAGGCAAAGAGGATGGACATCAGAAGAAGAAGAAAACAGGAAACAACCTAGGAACCTGCTACAGAGGGACTCTGAAAGCCAGAAGAAGAAAACAGGAAACAACCTTGGAACCTGCCACAGAGGGCCTCTGAAAGCCTCTGCAGTATAGACTGCTAAAGCAGATGCTGAGCCTGATGGCCAACTGATGGGCAGAGTGAATGGAATTTTATGTAAGAAGTGGGAAATAGTAAGAGCTGGAGGGGATGGGAACTCCACAAGGAGAGCAACAGAACAAGATAATTTGAACACAGGGAACTTCCCAGAGACTCATACTCCAACCAAGAACTATTTGTGGAGATAACCTAGAACCCCTGCACAGATGTAGCCCATGGCAGTTCAGTTTCCAAGTGGGTTACATAGTAATGGGAAGAGGGACTGCCTCTGACATAATCTGATTGGCCTGCTCTTTGATCGCCTCCCCCTAAGGGGGGAGCAGCCTTACCAGGCCACAGTAGAGGACAATGCAGCCACTTTTGATGAGAACTGATAGACTAAGATCAGAAAGGAGAGGAGAACCTCCCCTATCAGTGGACTTGGGGAGGGGCATGCATGCAGAAAGGGGAGGGAGGGTGGGATAGGGAGGTGAGGAGGGAGGGACTTATGAGGGGATACAAAATGAATAAAGCGTAATTAATAAAAAATTTAAAAAAAAAAGAAAACAGGCAGGAGAGAAAAAAAAAAAAAAAAAAAAAAAGACATGCTGCCCCTAGTGTGAAGCAGACACAGAGCAGCACTCTGTGACCCCTGCGTCTTGTGCATGTTTTGACTAAGGGGTCTCCGATCTAGCCAAAATTGTAGATGGTTTTTACACCACTCTTGCTTTCTTTTTTGCTCCCAACTAACACTTTATTTTCCCTCTGTTTATTGGTATTTTCCTGATATATTCCCTTTTCTTATAGTTGATGGAATTTTCCTGAAAGAAGTTCTAGCGTAGTCAACTCAATGTAGCTTGAATGGTCAGCACAAATAGCATAAGCATCCCAGTACCTAGGATCCAAAATGTTTGATTATCTACTCCATTACCCTTAGCCTTTCATTGCCAATGCAGTTAGTTCACTAACGTGGTTGATTTTTCATTATATTTTCACTAGTGGAAAAAAGGCAGCATAAGTTCCCATGTTAAAATTGATTTTAATGTAATTTTACTGCTGACCTTTTATTGTAGAAAGTTATAGATTTCATAATGAAAGTTGTACTTAACTCTATCATGTACTTTGACCATATTCATCCCTGTTCCCCAGCTCTACCCCTCACTCTGCAATTCTCCTTTCTCTTCTCTGAATATCCCTGACATTTTCATGCTAGGAATGGGTGCTGGAGTCCAAACCTGTGTTCACTAGAAGTGAACACAGTCCCCTACCAATCCCATCCTCCCTTCCTCTTCTCCTCCCATACCCCTACCCCCATCCACTGATAGGGGAGGTCCTCTCCCCAGCAGGAGGTAATCAAAGATCCAGCCACTGAGTTCATGTCACAAACAGTTCCTGCTCCCTTATTAGGGAAATCACTTGGAGGCTGAGCTGCTATAGGTTACATCGGAACAAGGGGTCTAAGTTATCTCCATGCATGGTCTTGGTTAGAGTAGCAGTCTCTGAAAAGACCCCTGTTCCCAGATTTTTGGGTTCTGTTGGTCTCTCTCCTTGTGGAGCTCCTGTCCCCTCCAGGTCTTTCAGGACATTTGCTTATGTTCATAACATACCGTGTTTGTAACAGCTTTATTCATAATAGCCAGAATCTGGAAACAATCCAGGTGTCCCTCAATAGAGAAATGGATACAGAAACTGTGGTACATTTACACAATAGAATACTACTCAGCAATTAAAAACAAGGAAATCATGAAATTTGCAGGCAAATGGTGGGATCTAGAAAAGATCATCCTGAGTGAGCTAGCCCAGAAGCAGAAAGACACACATTGTATACACTCACTTATAAGTGTATATTAGACATCAAATAGGATAAACATACTAAAATCTGTACACCTAAAGAAGATAAGCAAAAAGGAGGACCCTAGGGAAGTTGCTCAGTTCTCACTCAGAAAGCAAATGGGATAGACATAGAAAGCAGAAGAAAACAGGGAACAGCCTATCACAGAGGGACTCTGAAAGAGTCCACCCAGCAGGGAATTGAAGCAGATGCTGAGACTAATAAACAAATTTTGGGCAGAGTGCAAAGAATCTTATGAAAGAGGGGGAGATAGAAAGCATCAAATGCTCTTAAACTTTCAGTAATGTAAGAAACCTCAGGGTAACCAATCTTTTTTTTTATTATTAATTACACTTTATTCATTTTGTATCCCCCCATAAACCCCTCCCTCCTCCCCTCCCGGTCCCACCCTCCC
>NW_026592403.1:1277171-1310135 GCF_907164565.1 Psammomys obesus | reverse complement strand
CATAAGCCCCTCCCTCCTCCCCTCCCGGTCCCACCCTCCCCCCCTTTGTGCATGCATGCCCCTCCCCAAGTCCACTGATAGGGGAGGTTCTCCTCTCCTTCTTTCTGATCTTAGTCTATCAGTTCTCATCAGAAGTGGCTGCATTGTCAGGGTTCTAGGTTATCTCCATGGATAGTCCTTGGTTGGAGTATGAGTTTCTGGGAAGTTTCCTGTGTTTAAATTTTCTTGTTCTGTTGCTCTCCTTGTGGAGTTCCTGTGCTCTCCAGCTCTTACTATTTCCCACTTCTTACATAAAATTCCATTCACTCTGCCCTTGGTTGGCCATCAGGCTCAGCATCTGCTTTAACAGTCTATACTGCAGAGGCCTTCAGAGGCCCTCTGTAGCAGGTTCCGAGGTTGTTTCCTATTTTCTTTTTCTTCTGATGTCCATCCTCTTTGCCTTTCAGGATGGGGATTGAACATTTTAGTTAGGGTCCTCTCTTTTGCTTAGTTTGTTTAGATGTACAGATTTTAGTGGGTTTATTCTATGTTGTATGTTTATATGAGTGAGTATATACCATGCGTGTCTTTTTGCTTCTGGGACAACTCACTCAGGATGATCCTTTCAAGGTCCCACCATTTACCTGCAAATTTCATGATTTCCTTATTTTTCATTGCTGAGTAATACTCCATTGTATAGATGTACCACAGTTTCTGCATCCATTCTTCAGTTGAGGGGCATCTGGGCTGTTTCCAGGTTCTGGCTATTACAGATAAAACATGGTTGAGCTAATGTCCTTTTTGTGTACTTGAGCCTCTTTTGGGTATATGCCTAGGAGTAGTATGGCTGGATCTTGAGGAAGCGCTATTCTTAGTTGTCTGAGAAAGCACCAGATTGCTTTTCAGAGTGGTTGTACAAGTTTACATTCCCACCAGCAGTGGAGAAGAGTTCCCCTTTCTCCGCAGCCTCTCCAGCATGTGTTGTCCCTTGAGTTTTTCATCTTGGCCATTCTGATGGGTGTAAGGTGAAATCTCAGGGTTGTTTTGATTTGCATTTCCCTAATGGCTAATGAGGTTGAGCATTTCTTTAAGTGCTTCTCTGCCATTCGATATTCCTCTGTCGAGAATTCTCTCTTTAGCTCTGCTCCCCATTTTTTAAGTGGATTTCTTGGTTTGCTGCTTTTCAGCTTCTTTAGTTCTTTATATATACTGGATATGAGTCCTCTGTCAGATAAAGGGTTGGTGATGATTCTTTCCCAATCTGTAGGCAGTCGCTTTGTTTTGATGACGGTGTCCTTTGCTTTACAGAAGCTTTTCAATTTCATGAGGTCCCATCTATTGATTGTTGCTCTTAGAGCCTGTGCTGTTGGTGTTCTGTTCAGGAAGTTTTCTCCTGTACCAATGAGTTCAAGGATATTCCCCACTTTTTTTTCTAGCCGATTTAATGTTTCTGGTTTTATGTTGAGGTCTTTGATCCACTTGGACTTCAGTTTTGTGCAGGGTGATAAGTATGGACCAATCTTACATGCTACATATGGTCAGTTAATCACTACCAGGCTTCCTACAGAGTTCTCACCAAGTAACAACCATCTCTTCCAACGATAGCAAACTAGATGTAAATTGGCATCTCTTATTTTGAGTTTTATTTATATGTAAGGAATTTCTAAACCCAAAATTGAACATTAAAACATGCATATTTATTCAAACAAACTTTGGTACTGTTGCAAAGAACAAAATACCAAGCTGGCATCAATTATATTTTTAATTTAAAGATATAATAATTAGCAAATTTGCATAATGACTACAAGACAAACTCACTACAGTGAAAAGGTCATAAGAATATATCAAGACTAAAAATCTCACGAGAATAAAATATGCCTAATTATTGAATCTCAAAGCGAGATATATTTTATCATATTGTCTTATTGACCAAGGATCTGGCTCTGTTCTTTATGACTCCCACATGTCTTACCTCAGCATATTTACCAAGAGTCACAACCTAGAAATTGTGATGTTCTTGTGTTTTCTATTTTACAGACGAGGAAATGGAAAGATGAAAATATTAATTACCTTCTTAAATCACAGTGTTTGTTGAGTCAGGGTTTGACCTCAGACGCTATGTTCGGAAGTGATCACACTCATTGCTGAAATACACAGTCTTGAGGGTAGAAGTGTTTAGTTTCTTATTCCTGAGGGATTATTAAAAAATAAAAAATACTTTCATTTTTCTTAATAAAAGAAGGAATGACATTGTTATGATTTGAATAAGGAATGCTTTGAGTGTTCTGGCATTTGCATGCTTGCTTCCAAATTGGTGTTGCTGGAGGGCTTACAAAAGTGAGGGGTAGCCTTTGAGAATACATAGGTCTGCCTTGCTTCCAGATTTCTCCTTTGCTTGTGTCTAAGGTCGAAGATGCGAATTTTCTGCTTCATGCTCACTGTCTGATGCCATGATACTCACACTTTTATGGACTTCACCCCTGAAAAAAATAAGCCAAATCACTTTTTTCTTCCATATGTTTTATTTGGTCATGGTGTTTTATTACAACAGTGACTAATGGCAGTCTTGTGGCATAAATACAGGGAAGTACACAAATAAAGATACACAGCCAGACAGATTGTTGTGGAATGAAACTACTGAGTAGTGTGTACAGTAAGTATAATAAATTGTGTGTTGTTTGTTTCCTAACTTTCTTTTCCAACTCATTCCACACTCTGTGCTCAGGACTAATCTTGCTTCAGCGCTGATGCCAGGTTGCTTTCTGTTTTTTTTTTTGTTGTTGTTTGTTTTTTTTTTTTTTTTTTTGTTTCTTTCACTCCTGTTAAGATTTCTAGGTACCTCTTTCTCCACCATCAGGAAGCAGGTGCATATTTGCTTTCATCTCACATCATATTACATTCTCCTCCTATCACAGAATATGCATGCATTGTACATGGATATAATATAAGGATAATGTAGCTGTGAACTTATTATTTAAGTACATGTGTAAAATAAACCTTTCTATAACAATACACCTACAAATGGCAAAAGAGTGTGTAGATCTGTCATAGCCAATACTAAATACTTGTCAAACTGATTTCCATATTCACTGCCAACAATATAGTTAGGCTTAAGTTGCTTTTCTGGGTCAGTGACCATTCTCTCATTCCTAGTCATTTTTGCTTCCCAGTTAATTGTCTGTTTAAAAAACAGAATAAGTAAAGGCAAGTAGCATAAAAGTCAGCCAAGAATGTTTATCTTCACCTCTTCTCAAATAATCTTAAATCCTGAAGCATTTGTCTTATTATTTGCCGTCCAACTTTACACAAAATTGAATACCGTTAAATCCACCAAAATTATTTTGCTCTTTTTATATTCTACACAAAATAATCTATATGTATTTACTCTTTTCATTGATGGTTACCTGACTCCTACCATGAGTCACTTCCTCCCAATATGCTGAACATCTATGCCCCCTAATAAGTTTCTATTTATTTAAAGATGTCGTATCTTCCCTTTTTCCATCTGTGTCTTTATATTGCTCTCACTTTTCTTGACACCATTCTTTGTTGACACACTTTCATCAGAACATTTGGCATCATCCTGTTTCTTTCTAGTTCCTGCAGCTGCAGTGGAGATGTTGCAGCAGCTGTTTTAATGATTTCTCATGATGTTTGAGAGATTTTGTGTGTGTGTGTGTGTGTGTGTGTGTGTGTGTGTGTGTGTGTATGTGTGTGTTTAATCACCATTAGTTGACAGAGTTGTAGCCTAGGAAAGCCTAAGTAGTTTCTGGGGGCTTTCAATCTGTTGATAAAATCACTTAGTCATGGGCTGGAGACACAGATCAGTGGTTAAGAGTACTGAGTGCTCTTCCAGGTGACATGGCTTTGATCAATAGCATCCATATGGTAGCTCACAACTCTCTGGAACTTAAATTCCAATGTTTAGGCATTGCCTTTACTATGTTTAGGTATGTGCCCCTGCACAAAACTGAAGTCCAATGGATCAAAGACCTCAATATAAAACCAGACACACTAAACCTGTTAGAAGAAAAAGTTGTGGAAGAGCCTTGAACTCATTGGCACAGGAGACAACTTCCTGAACAGAACACCAATAACACAGGCTGTTGGTAAAGCAAAGGACACTGTCATCAGAATAAAACGACTGCCTACATATTGGGAAAGGATCTTTACCAACCCTATATCTGACAGAGGGCTAATATCCAGTATATATTAAGAATTCAAGAAGTTGAACAACAACAAATCAAATAATCCAATTAAAAATGGGGTACAGAGCTAAACAGAGAATTCTCAATAGAGGAATACTGAATGGCAGAGAAATACTCAAAGGAATGTTCAGTGTCCTTAGTCATCAGTGAAATGCAAATCAAAACAACCCTGAGATTTCACCTCACAACCATCAGAATGGCTAAGATGAATAACTCAAGTGACAGCACATGCTGGAGAGGATGTGGAGAAAAGGGAACCCTACTCCCTTGCTGATGGGAATGTAAACTTATACAACCAATTTGGAAATAAGTCTAGTACTATCTCAGAAAAATAGTAGTGATTCCTCAAGATCCAGCTATACCACTCCTAGGAATATATCCAAAAGAGGCTCAAGTATACAACAAGGACATCTGCTCAACCATGTTTGTAGCAGCTTTATTCGTAATAGCCAAAAGCTGGAAACTGACCAGATGCCCCTCAGTTGAGGAATGGATACAGAAATTGTGGTACAATAGAACATTACTCAGCAATAAAAAAGCAAGGAAATCACGAAATTTGCAGGCAAATGGTGGGTTCTAGAAAAGATCATCTTGCATGAGGTATCCCAGAAGCAGAAAGACACATATGGTATATACTGATTTCTGTGTGGATATTAGACATATAATATAGGATAAACATATTAAAATCTGTACACCTAAGGAAGCTCATCTGAAGGAGGACTCTGGCTAAGATGCTCAATCTCCATACAGAAAGGCAAAGAGGATAGACATCTGAGGAGGGAGAAAACAGGGAACAGGACAGGAGCCTACCACAGAAGGCCTCTGAAAGGCTCTACCCTGCAGGATATCCAGGCAGGTGCTGAGCCTCATTGCCAAACTTTGGGCAGAGTGCAGGGAATCTTATGAAAGAAGGGGGAGATAGTAAGATTTGGAGAGGACAGGAACTCCACAAGGAGAACAACAGATCCAAAAATTCTGGACACAGGGGTCTTTTCTGAAACTGATAATCCAGCCAAGGACCACTCATGGAGATGTCCTGGAACCCCTGCACAGAGGTAGCAGTTCAATGTCCAAGTCGCCTCCATAGTAATGGGGACAGGGACTGTCTCTGACATGAACTCAGTGGCTGGCTCTTTGATCACCTCCCCCTGAGGGGGGAGCAGCCTTACCAGGTCACAGAAGAAGACAATGCAACCAGTCTTGATGAGGCCTGATAGACTAGGATCAGAGGGAATTGAGGAGGACCTCTTTAATCAGTGGACTGGGAGAGGGACATGGGTGGGGAAGAGGGAAGGTGGGAATGTGAGGGGAGGTGGGAGAGAGGTACAGGGGGGATAGAAAGTAAATAAACTATAATCAATAAAAATAAAAATAATTTAAAAATTGTCTTTTTGTATGTACATTTGTATGTATGTATATGTGACTCTTACATGTCATGAATTCACATAAATAATACATTGCAGTTGTTAATTAATTTAACTGTACTTTTTTAGCTATGATAAACTATAAAACATACAAGTTGCTATTTTAATTTTTTTCTGTTTATAATTTAGTGATATCCAGCATATTCTCATGGTTGCTTGGCTATCACCAACGTTTTTATCTCTGTATACTGAAACTCTTTTTAAATGTGAGTGACTAGTTTTATATTTCACTCCCTACCAGTCTATCACATTGTTACTCCTTGCATATGAATTGAGTGCTCTGAAGACCATGAGTGTACTCCTGGCAGGTGTTCTGTTCTTCTCAACTGCTTCATTTCATTTGGCAAAATTTCTTTAAGCTTTTTCCTCACTGTAGCAGGTGTCAGAATTTCCCGAATCACTGAGGATAAATAATGCCTCATTGTAAACACCTACAACACTTTGTTTATCTCATGCTTTTATTTAAGAATCCCAACTTGACTTCTACCTATTGGTTATTGTGACTAATGCAGCAAAGAACACAGATAGGTAAATGTCTCTTCCTGATTTTTAATTTTTTTATTTATTATTTATCACAATTTATTCACTTTGTATCCAGGCTGTGTCCCCCTCCTTCCTTTTTCCCAATCCCTCCCTCTTCTCCCCCTAAGTCCCTCACCTAGTCCCTGATACGGGAGGACTCCCCCTTCCTCCTAACCCTAGCCTATCAGGTCTCATCAGGACTGACTGCATTCTCTTGCTCAGTGAACTGGTGAGGCTGGATCCCCCAGGGGGAGGTGATCAGAGAACTTGTCACTGAGTTCATGCCAGAGACAGCCCCTGCTCCCCTTAGTAGGGGAGATTGGGAGACTGAGTCTATGGGCTACATCTGAGCAGTGGTTTTAGGTGCTCTCCATGCATGGTCTTTGGTTGGGTTATCAGTCTCTGCAGGGCCCCCAGGGCCCAGATTTTTGGCTCTGTTGATCTTCTTTAGGAGCTCTTGTCCCCTCCAGATCTTTCCATCTCCCCCTTCTTTCATAAAATTCCATGCACTCTGCCCAAAGTGTGGCTATGAGTCTCGGCCTCTGCTTTGATACCTTAATCAGTAGAATCTTTCAGAGGCCCTTTGTGGTAGGCTCCTGTCCTTTTCCCTGCTTCTGATGTCAATCAAATTTCCCCTTCTGAATGAGGATTGAGCATCTTCCCTGATTTCCTTTTTTATGGTATGCTGACAATCAGAATCACTACAAAATATATCAATTATATTTGAATAATGATTATCCCATTTTCTACAGTTGTAGTACCAATTTTGTTTTCCCATGAGTAAAGCATAATAATTCCAGTTTATCTATATGCATTCCAGTGATTATTCCTTCCTTCTTTTCTCTTTTTCTTCTTTTACTCTCTTCTTTCCTTTCTTCTTAAAAAAATTATAGTAGTAATCTCCATTAGTGTGCGTAAGCTGTACCTCATTGTCTCATTGTAGCATTGATACATCTGCCTCTTGCATAGTGATGATGGATACCATTTCATAAGCTGCTGCCCATTTGCACATCATCCTTGGAAACAGTCCTATTCAAATATTTTTACATTTCAACTTCTTTTTGAGACTTTGTTGGATTTTAATTTCATTAGCCATCATCATTACTTTATAGAATATTAACCTGTACCGTTTTGTAATACTTTATCAGTCTTACTCTCCTTACCATTGACTGAATATTTGTGTCCCCATCCTCAAATTATGTTAAAACTCAAACACATCCATTTTGACAATATTTAGATAGAGAAACTTTATAGAAGTAATTAAGGATCAGTAAAGTTCCAAGAGTGGGATTCTGGTCAAATATAAGTGTATCTTTTAAAGATCAGCTTAGATAGATCTTCTTCCTTCTCATGTGAAGATTTATGAAGGATGGAGGCCTTGTGGCAAAAAGGAAGAAGACCCTCAGCAGGAACATATCAAGTGGAACTTTAATTTTAACTTCTGGAATCTAGGGATATAAACAAGTATTGTTTTATTTTTAAAGCTATTGAG
The DNA here is from genome assembly GCF_907164565.1 of Psammomys obesus. Classification (NCBI taxonomy): domain Eukaryota; kingdom Metazoa; phylum Chordata; class Mammalia; order Rodentia; family Muridae; genus Psammomys; species Psammomys obesus. The sequence goes on along the minus strand of NW_026592403.1, from coordinate 1,302,510 downwards.
TAGATGATATTGCTTTAAGACACCCTAACCTGTCCTTGATACTACTGTGAATATACCTCTTCTTTACAAGCCTTGTACACTATAATGTTAGATACACACTTTTCTGTACTTGCTTGTGATTTGTCATCTATTAACACAGGTAAAAATACTTTGAGGTTGTGAATGTAGTTATTGTCTCACATTGAAGGTGAATTTATTTTTCTTTCCCAAAGGTAATTGCTTTTTGGACAGTAAATGTTGCTTATGAGCATGTTCCAAACATGTCTGGCATTGTTTCAGTGCAAGTACTTTTTCTCTTTTATTGAAAATAGATTTTTCTCCCTTACATAACATATCCTGATATCAGATTTTCCTCCATCTACCCCTTTCAGTTTCTCCCCATCCCCCCTCTCACTCAGATCTACCCCCTGTTTTTCCATTAGAAAACAAACAAACTTGTAATGGGTAAGAATAAGACATAACAATAAAATATAATAAGATAAACAAAAAGCATTACATCAGAGTTGAATCAAAGAAACAGACAGGAGGAAAAGAGCCCAAGAACCGGAAACTCACTCTTCCACACATATCCCATTAAAACCCCACTTTGGAAGCTATAATATGTAATCAGAAAACCTGGTACAGACATGTGCAGATCCCATGAATACTTCTTAAATTTCTGTGAGTTCAAATGAGCTGTCATTATGTTGATTTAAGGGGCCTTATGTTCCTGGTGTCCGTCATCACCTCTGGCTCTTACAGTTTTTCTGCCTCCTCTTCTGTGGGGTGCCCTGAGCCCTGATTAGGGATTAGATGATCCAATTTTGGACTGAGTATTTTGAGCTATGTCACTCTCTGCATAATATCTGACTGTAGGTTTCTGTATTCGTTCCCATCTGATGCAGGGGGAAGCTTCTCTGTGAGTGTAGCAGAATGTCATTATTTTATTGAAATCTATTGATAGATTGAGCATGCCTATAATCCCAGCACTCAGGGAGGCAGAGTCAGGCAGGTTTCTGTGAGTTTGACCCCAGCCTAGTCTACAAATGAGCCAAGGCTACACAGAGAAACTTCTTCTCAAACACACACACACATACACACACACACACACACACACACACGCATGCACACACACACACACACACACACACACACACTATAGATTATAGACAGAGAGACAGACAAACAGAAAGACAGACAATATTTGGTTTTATCTTGGTCCTCGGTATATCTATTCTCTGGTTCTTGGTCACTCAGGCAGGATCGGGAATGGGTTCCATCAAATACAGTAAGCCTTGAGTCAACTCGCTTACTGATTGGTTACGCCTACAAGCTTTGTGCCACCATTGTTCTAGTATATCTTGCAGCCATGATACCAATGTAGATTAAATGGTTTATGACAGGTTGGTTTTGGATCTAATACTTAGTCCCACATCTGAAAGCTGAATTAAGTTGTAGGATTCTAACTTTATTTCTGATATTTGATTGCTGAAGTTTACCTGACCCATTCCCTCCTACAAAGTATCTGATAGAGCTACTAGGAAAGCTCGGTACTCTTTCAAATGCCTGAAAGTCATTCATATCAATCAAGATCCAGCATTTCATCACAAGGTCCTTCATTCCATCCTTAATTCCTAAGTACAGAGTTATGCAGGTAGCTATTACTGCTGAGTTTTCAGCTGCTTTAAGACCTGGGAGCTTTCTCAGGAAAAAAAAAAAAAAACAAAAAAAAACTATGTTATAAACCTCACTCTTTCATAATATCTTTGGAAAATAACACACAGCGTTTAGTTCATGTGTTTTGAAATTTTATTTCTTCTATATCTTTCTATATCTTTCTTTCTCCTATGTCTTTCTAGAATCTTGCAATTACTATGGTAGTTCAGTTTAGTTTAGCCTGATGTCTCCTGGACAATGAAGTAAGCAAAATAATGAAAGCCAAGCCTTGGGGCTAAGGGCAGTGACTTGAAATTGAACTTAGGCTTCATTAGCCAGACATCAAATAGTTGTCATACCCTAAATTACAGAATAAGTTCTTGTGGTTATCTGTTATCGAAGCATAAAAGATTGGTACCCTGCTCACTTATTTCTGATATTATCACCTTGGGTGATAATACCCAAATCCACAGAAAACTTTCTGTATCACTCAACTGGGACTCTCTCCATGCAGGGTGAGTTGGAATTCTGGCATTCCTGGGAACATACTTCATGAAGGATCATGTGAGTATGATAGCATAAATTAAATAAAAGTTTATATATTATATATAAGCACAGTGCCCAGAGAAACAGATCTTGTCAAAGGGTGATGGAAGCAACATAAGACACAGTATGAGGGTCTGTTAGAAATGAATAGAGGGTTAAATATTGTAAAACTAGTTTGGTTGTCAGTTGAAAACATTTGAAAAGCATGTATCAAAACTAGAGGGAAAAGGATGTTCCTTTTCAGTGTGTCTCAAGTAGGTGGAGCAGGAAAGTGCTTTCAATTTAATAAAACACCACAAAGAATGAAAACCTTAGGGAGGAACAGCACATTTTACATCCTTAGTATAACCGATTCTGTAGTGCAGCACAAAATAATGAGCATATTACATGAGCGGCATTTATAGACCCAAGTGTGACCACAGAAAGCAGAATGAGCTTTTCTTGTTTTATTTGTGGCATAACATGTTACCTCAACAGTCAGTGTAAACTATTATACATAGGTTTTCAACTTAAATCGTGGTATATAGGCTTACATGAATCCCAATTTAAAGAAGCAATGACTAGGATGGTCTGCAGCCATGTATGGTCAGTGGAGGCTCTATTTAAAAAAAAAAAGATGTGATGGTGTGGTCAAAGGACATGGAGGCATGCTCAGTGACAAACAAGCCTGACTATTTGTACATTCTGTTACAGAAGAAAAAAAAAAAACTTTTTCAATTTGCTTGTGAGCTAACTGAGAGGATTAATCCAGAAAAATCTCTGGGGAGTAAGTTGACTGTTCAGATGTTAGATAATGGCTAATTACCTGTCATGTTTCAGGAAAAAAAAAAAAAGGAGATTGTAATTTATGACCCCAGGAAGATGGATGTGTGAATTATTCAAGAAAAACTAGTGTCAGGTGGCAGCTGGCTTCTCTTCAGAAGAGACTGAAAGCTGTCATTTCTAAGCAGGGCAACTCCACACTACTGACCTGAAGATCCTGTTTCCCCATTTGGAAACATTGTCACATACTGTTCTCTGATTAGGAGTGAAGGAAAGGAACTTTATCTAATCAAAACTACAGAGGTTACATTGTGAAACTAATAAATTAAAATGTAGCCATTGGGCTCCAAAAATGATTCAGTAGGTAAAGTGCTTGATTGGAATTTGGATCTCCAGAACCTGTGTGAATTTGGCTAGGTAATATGCATCTATATGCCTAGCATGTCTATGGCAAGATGGCGCAGAAAGAAAATGAATTCCCGGAAACTACTGGGCCAACAAGCCTAGTAATTCCATGTTCTTCTGGCTTCTAAGTAAATACAACAAGACAAGTAAATTACAAATTCTATTCTACCTGTCCATGAAGACCAAGTAGCTTTTATTTTTAGAAACTTTACTTCAAGCTTCAAAGCTGAAGTACACTGTTCATTTTCTAAGTTGCTGTGATCTGGATGGGTGACTAGAGTGGTTGTTGTGCTGGAAGAGATGTGAGGAAAGAAAACAATGCATTGGTTGTGGGATGCAAATTCATGTAGGTGCTATATAAGTCAGTTAGAAGTTACTCTAAGGCTTTCAGTTGGGCCAGTGAAGTTATTAAGTTATCTAAAAGAACACTGCAACTACTTTTAAAATAAGACATACTTCTTTAGTTCTTTATATACACTGGATATTAGCTCTCTGTCAGATAGAGGTTTGGTGATGATTCTTTCCCAATCTGTAGGCATTCGTTTTGTTTTGATGACAGTGTCCATTGCTTTAAGGCTCTGCCCTGAAGACTATCAAAGCAGATGCTGAGACTTATGGCCAACTTTAGGGCAGAGTGCAGGCAATCTTATGAAAGAAGTGGGAAATAGTAAGATCTGGAGAGGACAGGAGCTCCACAAGGAGAGCAACAGAAAAAATCTGAGCAACAAAAAATCTGAGCACACTGGTGTTTCCTGAGACTCATACTCCAGCCAAGTACCATGCATGGAGATAACCTAGAACCCCTGCACAGATGTAGCCCATGGCAGTTCAGTGTCCAAGTGGGTTCCATAGTAATGGGAACAGGGACTGCCTCTGACATGAACTGATTGCCCTGCTCTTTGATCACCTCCCTCTGAGGGGGGAGCAGCCTTACCAGGCCACATAGGAAGACAATGCAGCCACTCCTGATGAGATCTGATAGACTAGGATCAGAAGGAAGGCGAGGAAGACCTCCCCTACCAGTGGACTTGGAGAGAGGCATGTGTGGAAAGGGGAAGGGAAAGTGGGGTGGGAGGGGAGAAGGGAGGGGTTTATGGGGGATACAAAGTGAATAAAGTGTAATTAATAAAAAATAAAATAAACAGAAATTGAAAAAATAAAATAAGACATAGGTTATGTTCAGTATATTTTAATCTAGGTAAAAATGGGCAACCTTATAGAAAGAAGTAAGTATCTTAATACATGGAATACACACCTGGCAGGGGGGAACCTGTGGAAAGCCTTCATGATCCTTACCACTCTGTCTCTCTCCCAGAGGATATGCAAAGCAGGAAGGAATGAGTACCATTTTGCGTGTTGTCTGATAATATTTCCTCATTTCCTTTACATATTTTAATGTAATCAGTACAGTTCACATCTGCATAGCAATCAAATTATGAAGTCAAGATAAATCTATGAATTGCTGAAGAACCAAATAATCAAATTCAGGTTAATATTAATTGCTATAGTTTCTGCACCTGGTTCAGGAAACACAGATAGAATGAATCATAGAAGATGTCAAAAGGAAAATATATATCCATTAAACTTTAAACAATACTCCAATTTTATGAGATGGCCAGACAGTTTCTTTCCTGGCTTGCCTTGAGCTCATTAATGTGAAAACATTAATATTCCTGCATTATTTATACTGTCTTTGTGGCTACAAATAGATGTATATTTTATACTAATAATGACCTCAACTTTAAATCATGCTTGCAAATTAAATTACATTTTCTTTGAAAGTTCAGCATAGGTCACATGATGGTAGAGTAGAAAGGAGAGAAAATATTTAATTCTAATTGTTAAATTTTAAAATAAATATTTAATTCTGTAATTTTCTTCAATTCTGAATCTCAAATACAAAGATCAATAGTGTTTGAAAATGAAAAGATAAGATAGAAACGAGTTGCTGACTAGATTCAGTTAATTTTTGTTTGGTTAATGTTTTGGTTTTATGTTTATTGTCTTTTGTTGTTCACTTTGTTGTATTTTTGTGAAATGCTTTTTTTAAAATTTTTTATTAATTACACTTTATTCATTTTGTATCCCCCCATAAGCCCCTCCCTCCTCCCCTGCCGATCCTACCCTCCCTCCCCTTTCTGCATGCATGCCCCTCCCCGAGTCCACTGATAGGGGAGGTTCTCCTCTCCTTTCTGATCTTAGTCTATCAGTTCTCATCAAAAGTGGCTGCATTGTCCTCTACTGTGGCCTGGTAAGGCTGCTCCCCCCTCAAGGGGAAGTGATCAACGAGCAGGCCAATCAGATTATGTCAGAGGCAGTCCCTCTTCCCATTACTATGTAACCCACTTGGACACTGAACTGCCATGGGCTACACCTGTGCAGGGGTTCCAGGTCATCTTCACGAATAGTCCTTGGTTGGAGTATGAGTCTCTGGGAAGTTCCCTGTGTTCAAATTATCTTGTTCTGTTGCTCTGCTTGTGGAGTTCCCGTTCCCTCCAGCTCTTACTATTTCCCACTTCTTACATAAAATTCCATTCTGGTACAACCACTCTGGAAATCAATCTGGCACTTTCTCAGACAACTAGGAATAGCGCTTCCTCAAGATCCAGCCATACCACTCCTAGGCATATACCCAAAAGAGGCGCAAGTACACAAAAAGGACATTTGCTCAACCATGTTTGCAGCAGCTTTATTTGTAATAGCCAGAAGCTGGAAACAACCCAGATGCCCCTCAACTGAAGAATGGATGCAGAAACTGTGGTACATCTATACAATGGAGTATTACTCAGCAATGAAAAATAAGGAAATCATGAAATTTGCAGGTAAATGGTGGGACCTGGAAAGGATCATCCTGAGTGAGTTGTCCCAGAAGCAAAAAGACACGCATGGTATATACTCACTTATATAAACATACAATATAGAATAAACCCACTAAAATCTGTACATCTAAACAAACTAAGCAAAAGAGAGGACCCTAACTAAAATGTTCAATCCCCATCCTGAAAGGCAAAGAGGATGGACATCAGGAGAAAAAGAAAATAGGAAACAACCTCGGAACCTGCTACAAAGGGCCTCTGAAAGCCAGAAGAAAACAGGAAACAACCTTGAAACCTGCCACAGAGGGCCTCTGAAAGCTTTTGCAGTGAAATGCTTTTTACTGTTACTACCTGTATTGGTTTTAGGATTTTGTTTTAAAAATATATTCTTGTTACTTTGTCAGGGTGGCTTTGAATTTCTGGACTTTAAATAGGGTTCAGACTCAGGATCCTCCATTACTGGGAGCCTTCATTCAGGTTGTCCTCAGAAATTCCAGGAGTTTTCCTCTGCACTAGATTTCCATGATACTCCCTAGTGTTCCGCAATTTAGCTCTCTCTCTCCCTGCAATTTTCCCTCTTTCTCTCCCAAAACACTGATCCTTCTTGTTCTTATCCCCACCAGTCCTCAATCCATCTGAAAAATTTATTCTATTCATCCTTACCAGGGAGATCCATGCATCCTCCCTAGGCCCTTTTCTTTGCCTAACTTTTCTGGGTATGTAGATTGTAGCTTGAATGTCATTTGTTTAACATCTGATATCCACTTGTAAGTGAATACACACCACATTTGTCTTTTGGGGTCTGGGTTACCTTACTCGGAATGATTTTACTTTCTAGTTATATCCATTTGCCTGAAAGTTTCGTGATGGTGTTTTTCTAAAGAGCTGAACAAATACACTGTTGTGGAAATATTTCACATTTTCTTTACCTATTCCCCAGTTGAGGGACATCTGGGTTGTTTCCAGTTTCTGGCTATTATGAATAGAGCTGCAATGAAGATTGTTGATTACGTGTCCTAGTTATGGTACGATGGACAGTCCTTCGGGTATATATGCTAAAGAGTAGAATGATAGCTGAGTCTTGGGTAAATCAATTCTCAGCTTCTGAGGAACTGCTATATAGTCAGAGGAAATGGAGGACACTAGGAGAACATAGCTCGTGGAATCAACTAAGCAAGGCTCACAGAGACTGAAGTGGCAAGCTCAGGGTATTCAGAGGTATGCACCAGGTCCTTTCCTTATATATTATGGATGTTATCTTGATATTTTTCTTAATTTATATATTACAGTTTATTCACTTTGTATCCCAGCTGTTGCCCCCTCCCTCCCTTCCTCATCTCCTCCCATGCACCTCCAAAAGTCCACTGAGAGAGGAGGACATTTGCTCAACCAGGTTAGTAGCCAGAAATGGGATACAACCCAGATGTCCTTCAATGGAGGAATGGATACAGAAATGGTGGTATATTTACACAATGGGATACTACTCAGCAATTAAAAACAAGGAAATCATGAAATTTGCAGACAAATTGTTATCTTACTATTTTGTGAGACTGCTAGCAGTGGAAGCAGATGTGTCTGACTCATTTGCCTGCTCTTGGCACCTTTCCTCCTTTTGGGTTGCCTTGTCCAGCCTCAATATAAGGGTCTCTTCTTGTCTTATTTTGTCTTGTTTTATTCTGCTTTTTTCTGAAGAGGAAGTGGAGGAGAGGGGAGGTTGAGGGGAGCTGGTAGGAGTGAAGGAAGGGAAAACTGTTATTGGCATGTAACGGATGAGAGAAAAAGTTATTTTAATAGAAATAAAAAGGGAGTTAATTTCTACATTTTGAACAATTAACATCTAAGAAAAGTATTAGTAATTTTCATGTTAAAATATGTTAAAGTACAAATATCTTTCATCTGAATTAAGACCATCACAAATAAACACTAATTGAAAAGGAGACAGGACTGGAGTGATAACAAATTAGTGTCAAATAACTCACAAGTGATTACATTCACTTTTACTATTGAAGACCTTTTGTGCTGAGGAAAGAAGTTACTTTTAAAGAAGAAATTTTAAAGTTTAAAGTATTAATAGTTTAATATGACACTCAATGAAAAAAAAAAACCAACAGAGTATAAACTCATCAGAAGTCTGTCTGGGGTTAGGAACGAGAGAACTGAAAACAGGAGACACATGATAGTCTTCAGGGTGGCAGAAGAGGTTTCTGTGAGAGTGACTCCACTGTGAAAATTCTATAAGACTGTGCTTCTGTCAAACCACATGCAACTGAGCTATATACAGGAGAGAAACTTAATACATACAACTACGAATCACACACACACACACACACACACACGCACACACACACACACACGAAAAGTATAAAGACAAGGTAAAGTCCCAGAAGGTCCGGGGATTCTAAGATGAAATGCAAAACTGTCTCTACAAAAACTAACCTTATGAAACAGACATGTGGATGGGTTACTGGTCTAAATGACTTTGAAAATAAGTGATGAAACAAAAATATTAAGAACAAACACTATATTCTAGCTGGTCAAGTTGTTTACAGAGGGAAACAGGTCCAAAAACCACACTGCATGTATTCAAGAAAGTAATACTTAAGAAAGTAAATACCAGGCTGTAGGAATCCAGCTCTTTGTGTTGCAAGTAGGCAGGTTCAATCAAGTAGGTAAAAAATGCTAGAATGTTCCGTGTGGATCATAATCATATGACTAATGCTTGACACACTATCTAACAGATAAGTATGTGTAGCCGTAAGTACACCTATTCATATATTTATGTGTTGGGATACATAGTTACAGTCTCTGACTCTGACAGCTGACTGTCTTAGAAAAAAAAAAAAAAACTCTCTAATAATGCCGTATACTTCCCAGTGCAGGATTTGCTTTGGTTAGTTTGGTGATAAGGGTTCAACCCAGATCTTCATGCATATTATAAAGGTCTACCACCACATCTAAACCCAGATCAGGAATAGTAATCATGTTATAGAAGAGGAATCAGTGAGTAAAATGTCGTCCTAGGACTAGGGAGGAAAGATTCAAGATGAGCTTGGAGCATTTAGCAACAGTCATGACTGTCTCAAGCAAACAGTTGCAAAATAACAATGAGACTGTTAAATAAAATGAAGTGCCAACTCAAAGTCATTTTGACCACAGTTGAAACATTTTGAGTAAAAATACCACTATCTTTATGCATTCAAATATACCCATGAAATTATACATGTCCAAATTATGAGAACATAAATACATAATTCCATAAATAGTAAAGGAATATATCTATATATGACATTCAAAGTAAATAAAATGATTTATGTTGACACATCATTATTATGGTAGTGAAAAATAACTTCCTATTACAAAAATACAAGCTGTGAGATTTAGAGACTCACAGCCAAACTTTGGAAAGAGCGTAGGAAGTCTTGTGGAAAAAGTGGGAAACAGAAGGACCTAGAAGGGACAGGAGCCCCACAAGGAGACCAACAAAGCCAAAAATACAGGGCTCAGGGGGGAACTGCAGAGACTGATGCATCAATCAAAGACCATGTATAGAAAGGATATAGACCCTCTGCTCAGATGTAGCCCATAGACAGTTCAGTCTCCATGTGGGTTCACTAGTAAGGGGAGGAGTCAGTCTCTGACAGGAACTTAGTTGCCTGCTCCTTGATCATTTCTCCCTGATGTGGTGACCTAGCCAGCCCATAGAGGAAGATAATCTAGGCAGTTCTGATGGGACCTGATAGGGCAGGGTCAGATAGTAGGGGAGTAGGACTTCCCCTATCAGAAGACTACAGGAGAGGGATAAGGGAGAAAGAGTGAGGATGGTGGGACTGGGAGGAGATGAGGGAGGGGCCTACAACTGGAATATAAAGTGAAGAAATTGTAAATAATAAAAAAGTATTTAAATAAAAAAGAAATATTAACTGTGTGTATGAGTGTTCACTGAAGAAATTAGCATGAGAGTTGGGACACCAATTTAACAATGGAGAAACTTTAAAATACATCAAGTTTGGGATTAATGTTAAAATTATCTATTAGTCACACAATTGGGTTAGTCAGCATCGCCTCATATGAACACGGTCCTTGGTCTTTGCACTGTTAGCATTCAAGAAAAGGTAATGCTCAAATTAAACTGATATCCAGCTTTGTAATTCCATCATCATTGTTTATTCTGGTGTTCCAACTCCAACTGAGAAAGACACATACCTCACCAAGGACCTGTCTATGTGTATGTGAACAGAAGCCTCCGCGCATCAAACAGCTGTTGGTCAGTGACTCATGTCAGCACCCATATAATGGGTATATCTCAACTAGCTATAATTTTTTTCACACTTCCCCCACATCATTGGTGGAACATTCTTTACCTGGAATTCTCTACCCTTGACTGACTAACCAGAAATCAGATACAGCCTAGCTGACAGGCTCCTGATGTAAAATCTTTCTCCTTTTCTGAGATCTCGAGGAAGAGAACAGTCTTCATCCTGGGATTGCACTCTCATCAGAAGCCCCACTATGCCATCTGCCTACCTATAGCATCTGATCCCTTCTCAGAGCTTTGGAACTCAGCTGCCAGTCTCGGTTCTTGCCATTATCTACTTTAGTACAGCACCTTAACTCCACACATGAGACCTTTCAAGAATAAAACAAGAAGGCAAGTGGTTATGTGTCCTCATCTCATGTGACACTTTTATCTTCCCTAAGTCAAAAAGAAGCCTCTAGCTACCATTGCATATGCATTTCTAATCCACAAAGAGCATAGAGAGAAATGATTTTGTATCTTGTGCCCTTTAAACTTCAAAGAATAGAAATACACATATTTAGAGGAAAGAAAGTATGATTGTTGTAGCATAAATTATGTTCAGTCTCTCTTTACAGACACCCTTCACCAAGAACAATATAAAGAAACATTGAAAAAAAATAAAAACCTCACCAGGTGAAAATTGTGAGAAGACCTGCTGAATTATAATTTCCTTTGCAGCTTCACATCTTCCCAAAGATATAGGCAAATGATGCAACTTCACAGTCTTGAACAAGATAACTTTTATCAAAGCCATCATTGTTTTGTTCTGGACAATTTAATCAATAATTTGTGAAGTATCCAGCATTGTTTTAAAATTTGAGCCATTTAAATGTCATTCTATCATAGAACTTAGACACTTCCAGAAATCTGCTTCTCACTGATTAGTTTTATCTTAGGCAAGTGGCAGAGTTCAGCTACTTTGCATTGATCTCAGTTTGTATGTAAAGAAATTGCTTTCAGTTTTATTTTTATTAAGAAGTCATGGTCATTACTCAGCAATGAAAAATAAGAAAATCATGAAATTTGCAGGTAAATGGTGGGACCTGGAAAGGATCATCCTGAGTGAGTTGTCCCAGAAACAAAAAGACACACACGGTATATACTCACTCATATAAACATGCAACATAGGATAAACCCACTAAAATCGGTACATCTAAACAAACTAAGCAAAAGAGAGGACCCTAACTAAAACGCTCAATCCCCATCCTGAAAGGCAAAGAAGATGGACATCAGAAGAAGAAGAAAACAGGAAAAAACTTAGGAACCTGCTACAGAGGGACTCTGAAAGCCAGAAGAAGAAAACAGGAAACAACCTAGGAACCTGCTACAGAGGGCATTTGAAAGCCTCTGCCCTGCAAACTATCAAAATAGATGCTGAGCCTGATGGCCAACTGGTGGGCAGAGTGAATGGAATTTTATGTAAGAAGTGGGAAATAGCAAGAACTGGAGAGGACAGGAACTCCACAAGGAGAGCAACAGAACAAGAAAATTTGAACACAGGGAACTTCCCAAAGACTCATACTCCAACCAAGGACTATTCATGGAGATAACCTAGGACCCCTGCACAGATGTAGCCCATGGCAGTTTAGTGTCCAAGTGTGTTACCTAGTAATGGCAAGAGGGACTGCCTCTGACATAAACTGATTGGCTTGCTCTTTGATCACCTCCCCCTGATGGGGGAGCAGCCTTACCAGGCCACAGAAGAAGACAATGCAGCCATTCCTGATGTGATCTGATAGACTAAGATCAGAAGGAAGGAGAGGAGGACCTCCCCTATCAGTGGACGTGGGGAGGAGCATGCATGCAGAAAGGGAAGGTAGGGTGGGATCGGGAGGGGAGGATGGAGGGGCTTATGGGGGAATACAAAAGGAATAAAGTGTAATTAATAAAAAAAGAGTTAAAAAAGAGAAGTCATGGTCAAACAAGACAAAAATGATATTAATGCTAAATCACTTACATTATACCTATACCTCTAGTCCTCTTTCGTTATTACCTTTCTCTTCTCTTTTCCTGTTCCTTTCCTTTCTTCACTTCTTTCTTCCCTTTGGTTCACTTTTCTCCTTCCAGGTAAGGATGGGCCCAGAAGCTGTCCAGGCTCACACCATCCATTCCACTTCTAACCCCCTCCGTGGATAGCCTAGTGATTCCTGTGGACATTTCTGCCCTGGCTTTCTTGTCTCATAAAGAAACTCTTTTTTTTTTTTTTTTTTTTTTTCTCCAAATTTTTTTTTTTTTTTCTATAAAGAAACTCTTAAGCAGTTATAAGGTATTAGTGTCTGAGGTCAGCATTTTGCATGGCAGGAAATTGACTTCTCACTTTCCATTACCATTTGTAAGCCACAATTAGCCTTGCCAGGAGAGTGAAACTGCCCTGTCATTGTGTATAGGCATCCATGTTAGCTGGGACACTTACTTCTTGTTAGTACTTGTCTATTCTGTCTTGTACAACACTGTCTTCACTTAGGAAAAGGCAAAGTCATAAGAGAGTATACCTGCAGGAATCAGTTGAATTTTCTCAAAATGACTCTGAAAATAAAATTTTAAATATTTTATTTGATTCTTAACTTTGTGTCACATTAAAAATATGTTTCTGTCTCAGAAAAGACACCTGGGCCCAGATTTCATGGTTCGTTGATCTCCTTATGTAGCTCCTGTCTGCTCCAGGACTTTCTATCTCCCCATTCTTTCATAAGATGTGCCAACCAAGGACCATGTATGGATATAACCTAGAACCCCTGGACAGATGTAGCCTCTGGCAGCTCAGTCTCCAAGTGGGTACCCTAGTAAGGGGAACAGGGACTGTCTGTGACATGAACTCAGTGGCTGGCTCTTTGATCACCTCCCCGTGATGGGGTAGCAGCCTTACCAGGCCATAGAGGAAGACAATGCAGCCATTTCTGATGAGACCTGATAAGCTAGGATCAGATGGAAGGGGGAAGGGACCTCCCCTAACAGTGGACTTAGATAAGGGCATGGGAGGAGATGAGAGAGGGAGGGTGTGATTGAAAGGGAATGAGGGAGGACCTACGGCTGGGATACAAAATGAATAAACTGTAATTAATATAAGAACTAAAATTAAAATTAAAAAAATGTTTCTGGAGAGATGGCTCAGTGGTTAAGGGCACTTGATGCTCCTACAGCAAACCCAAGTTTAATTCCAAGCACTCACATGGTGGTCACAGACATCTGCGACTCTAATGTCAGGGGATCTGACATTCTCTTCTGGGCTACAAAATCACAAGGCATCCATGTGGTACACAAACATACATGTGGTAAACATTCATATGTATAAATAATAAAAAAAAATACACATAAGTACCTGCATGAGTTTAAAGAGCACACATATGTAGGGCGCATCACTCAGCACTAATATTTACTAATGTCTTCCAGGTTTGCTTGCTACTTTGTACCTCATCTACTTTGTTATTCTCTATTTTTCCCCCTTGGTTCTTTACTGATTTTCAGTACTTTATTTATTTATTTTTTTTTAATTTACCACTATCCTTTGATGTTTGGATTTTTCACACAAATCTTTAATGACATATTACACTTGATCTTGGGTTGCTCAAAAAAGGATTTATACATATGTACACACACACACATACACACCACACACAAACTGAACTTGTGACTGACCTTAAATGACCCAAGTAGCAAAATAATCTTTTGGGTACAATAGTGATAATAATTGGATGACCGGTTGCATCGGATTAAAGGTCCATGTCACTGGAACAAATGCATGCCTGTTACTGTAAATCCGGTCAAAACCCACAGATGGGGACTTTTTTGTCCCCAAGGTTGGACATATTAATATATATGTACATGTATTATATATTACATAATATATATGTAATTTCTATTTGTATGATTATTATAACAAGATTATTATGTAATTTGTGATTATTATTACAATATCATTGACACACCTAACACACATTTAAAGTCCTTAAGTTCATTTAACAATCTGTCATTCAAATTTTTCATTTGTTTTTTTAGCTTTAAAAAATACTAACTGTATATGAATTGGGATTCCAAGTATTCAGAAAATTAAGCTCTATGTAATTAGTTTGTGCTCCAAATATGTATATAAAATACTTTGTTTTATTCTTGTTGGCTTATGTGTATTATTCAAACAAAAGAATTTAGAAATTACATTGGCCTTTTTCAAACACCCTCAGTGTTAGTCATCCCCTGTTACCTTTCCCTCTTCCCCACCCTCTCAAACATCTCCTAATTATTGACATTCCACTTTCATCACCTACTTTTATATAATACACACACACACACACACACACACAGGTTTTAATTGAGTTACCCTTACATAAAGCATAATGTTCCTCTTAGAAGCCACAGGTTACCAACTAGAAAGCACAGTGCCAGGTGGGGATATTTCTCTTCAAGATGTTGGTCAGGGTTACCGTGGAGGCCCTCCAAGAAATACAGGCCATTGCTATTGCTTTTAGTTGCCTAACAGACCTTGGTGGGAAAGTGCTACTGGAGAAAATCACACGCTTAGGTCAGAGGCCATAGAGAAATTAAGTCCCTCCCTCCTAGATAGTTTTATTAGTATCTGAAGATACTATGCAGGCCACTAGGAAAGGAAGGTCATCAACAGTCTTACCCATCTTTGGAACCCTCTGAACTAGAATAATGACCAGTGCAATATTATACATCTGTGAAGACAATAGTAGCATTAATATTATAGGATAATCAACTGCTTCCTGGTTGGATGTAATGTCTACTCCACTAGGGAAAAAAAAATCATAGGTATGGTACTGTGATTCTGGCTAAGAGCCACACTCAGGAAGTTGACATGCCCAAGGGGTGAACGTGCTACTATTATTCTGCTACATGGACATAGAATCAATTTGTATCTCCGAATTTGTATCTCTCTATCTATACATGGGTACATCCTTCAGATAGACCTTGTCACAGAAGATTCTTTGTGCGGTAGACAGAAGTTAACACAGAAACTTACAACTGGTTGAAGTACAGAGTGTAAGTGTCAGTGGAGTGCTCAGCAATAAGTAAGAATTTATGTATGTCCCAACATCATCTCACACCAAAGCTCAAGGACCGTATTTGATGAAGGGTATACAAAAAGGTAAGAGCCAGAGATGAGGAGGACTGAACCTAAATAAATAAATAATGAAAGAGGTTGTCTGGACGTGTTAGGACTGCTGCACTCCAGGACTCCCAGCAAATGTCAGTGCCTGTAGAAGAACAAGTGTGTCAACATTCTTACATGAGAGGCGAGTGGATCCCAAGCTCCCACCCCCTATAACTGAGGGCTTATTGATAGTTAAGGACTTCTAACAGAGAATCGACCATAGCCCAGCAAACGACCCAACACCATGGGTATTAAGGAGCACAGGTTGGACTAAAGGTGTTATTAAAAATAATTGAGGGGTGGAGAGGTGGTAGGTTAATCTGAAGGAAGTGGAGGGGAGAGTATGACCCAGGTTTATTGTCATAAATTTTCGAAGAATTAATCAAATTGTTCTAATAAGTAAAGAAATTGCATTTGCCATTTTGTGCTCTCAGTTTTAAGAAACATCAGGCGTGGTGAGTCTTGAGACGCTGCAGTTCATAATGAGAGTATCACACATGTTTCATCTCGGATTTTACTTTAATTTACTTTTTAATTACAGAAGAGATGGATACCGAATATGCTTAAATTTAAGAGCCACTTTAGCAGTGAGTCAAAAGAAATGAAAATAGGTGAGTGGCAATGAGTGGTGGAAGGTATGAAAAATGAATTTATATGTATTATTTGAAAGTGTTTACTATTATTACATTTAAAAAAGTTCATGTTTTCTGAAAAATGTATAATTATCTTTTAAGACATAAGAAAATAGAAAAAAAATAATAAATCTTTCTATTTTCTTTAACTACACACCGAATATGAATTTACCACAAATTAAGATATGGAAAAAGAAATAGCTTTAGATCATAGGTCTGCCAATTTGAAAATGGCCCTTAGATTCTGTGAAAACTGGTGTGTTCATGTGAAATGAATATAGTTAAGGTGTTTTTATTAAGTAATATTTGCTAACACAAAATGAAGCAAAGTGTGTAAACAATCTCAGATGACAGAATGCTAACCAGGGCATTGTGGTTGCATTTGTTGTGCTTTGTAAAACACCACAGTCCATTTCTATAAAACATACAACACAACCCACAAGTTCCATGAGAAAAGTACTAACAGGCTGAGTAGATAGCTGCATTAGTAAAACGCTCACAGCACAAGCACGGTGACTTGAGTTCGATCCTCCAGAATTCACTTAGAAAAGCTGGGCACAGAATCACATAGTCTCAGCAACGGAGAGGCAGAAGCAGAAGGATTCCTGGCACTTTATTGCCAGCCAGTCTAAAGGAATTCTTGAATAGGTAAGTTCTAGTATTTCTCAAAATTATGTTGGAGAGTGAGTGACATTAGATGATCTCTGGCCTCCATGAGCAGCTGCATACATGTGCACGCTTAGACATGCATACAGAAACATACACACAAACATGCAAGTATTATATAGATATTTTAAATGAAACTCTCAGCTTTTCAGACATAATACAGCAATCTCGAAGCTTTCCAGTTTCTATCAGTACATAGTGATCAGATTTCATTGTCTCTTCCAGGGTTACACTGTTTTGGATACAACTTTGAACCTCCATGGAGCACAAGATATGAGGGGGGCAGATTCCTGGCATTGGAGTTGTTATCCTCTCTGACATCCCTCCATGATGCCCATCAACAGTTAGTGGTAAGACCCACTTTCACCCCTCCAGTCTCCTCCACCCAATCTCCATCACTGCAGAAGTAAAATCAGAGAAGTAAATTGTTAAGTCTTAGCTGCCCTGTTGTAGCCTCTAGTGATAGTATTCCTAAAAGGAAGAGGTCCTGAGGATTCCTGAGCAAAATCCCTTTCATCTGTCCTGAAAAGATCTTGAAGTCTCCTGTCTAGTAACGTACTGGCATCAACTCTTTTCAAGAATAAGTTACCAGCATAAGATTGCAGCTTCATTTGAAAGTATAGACGGGAGACTATAGGTGGACCATGATTCAGTAAGTGAAAAAAAATCAACAGCTGTGAATACATATCATGTGGTAGGACTTCCAAATTTGATCAGTGAATCCAAATCTTAGAATAATATTTTATAGGTAAACACATGAAAAGGCTAAAAATAACACGGGGATCCAGAGACACAGATTTCGAAAAACAAAACTGAGGACAAACAGGAAAAAGTCAGAAGGCCCCACTACTCCTCAGAAGCACAATTCATTAAAGAAATCCTGGTGCTTTGCTTTTAACAAAATCAAAGATGTCTGCCATGGGAATTACAAAGTCATCAAGCCACAGAATGAATGCAGCTTTCAGTAGGTAAATTGATAAAACAACAACAACAACAACAACAAAAAACTATGTTGTACTCAAATAGTGATGCAATTGGATATTACTAGTACTAAAACCAAATGAATAATCCAACTATAGAAGTATGTGGGAAATTTTTAAACATAAATTACCAAACAAAAGAATCCAGTCCAAGAAGACTAAGTACTGTGTGATTCTAACTGTACTGTATTTTAGAAAATATAGTGAGAGCTAAGGTCTCACTGAAGACTCAAATCTCAAGTATAGAAAAAAAGTGAGTGGAATAGAGCTGTCATTGTATTAATTTATGTATTGATACATGCATTTATTTCTTTTGAGTGTGTAGAAACCCTTCTGTTCACTAGCACATGTACACGTGCACACAGACAGCATGTATGTGAATGTAGGCACATGAAGGGGTCAGAATACAAACTTCAGATCTTGGTTCTCATCTTCAAGCTTTGACACAGAGTCTCTGCATCTCTGTATTGGTCACTGTCTGATGGATGGTAGTTGACTGGCAAATGTCCAGGGAGTTTTTCGATCTCTACCTCCCATTTTTTTCTTAGGAGCATTGGTATTTCTGATGTGTTCAACTTTACCCTGCTTTATGTGGGATCAGTGGACTTGAACCCAAATCCTCTTGCTTACTCAGCAAGCACTTTATTCATTGAATCATGTCCTCATCTCAGTTGTAACTTTTATGCTCAGTAAATATAATAAATATTTAAAATGCATTAAAAATGAAAACTAGTTAAAAGAACTTAATTTGACTATTATGCAATAATAATTCATTCCAAGAAGGATTGTAGCTTATAATTGTGCTTTGGGTTTGTTCTTATACAAATAATTTATCCAACTTGAAAATATTTAAAATGTAGATGCATATTTTAAAGCTATTAGACTTAAAAAAAACATTTACTTGATAACATTTCATGGTAAACCACGTGATCTAAATTCATGAGTGTTCCTTTAATTTAAGTGAGATTGAATTTCACTGATTACTATAGATTCTCAACAGCTGTGTAATCCTAAAGGCTTAGATTTCATTCAGCACAGGTATCAATAAATTCCTGAAACTTCCAGCTGTCAGGGTAACTTACCTCTTTCACTACTCTCTGCAAAAATACATGTTCATCTCAAAGTTCCAATTTTAGGACCTACCAATGGCTGTTTTTGGACACTAGGCCAAACTGAAAGATGTTGATGAGCTTTATGTACAGAGGGGAAAGTCTCTGCCCCTAACCTCCCCAATCCCAGCCTGCATCAAAGGCTGTTATCTTTTTTTTTTAAGTTATTTATTCTTGCTTAGCTTCTTTAGCTGTACAGATTTTAGTACATTTATCCTATATTTATATTTTGAGATTATAATGCAATTACATCATTTTTCTCTTCCCTTTTCCTCCCTTCCTCCAAATGCTTTTTAATATTCCTAAATACAGAAGCACAACTACCATAATTTGTGCAATGTTACTTGTATGTTTGTTTTCAGGGTTGACTGTTTGGTCTTGGGTAACCAATTGGTGTGACCTTCCCTGAGAAAGACTACTACTCCTCCTTTCTGCATTCCTTAGTTGCCAGTAGCTCTTTGTGTACTGTTGAGGCCTTGTCATTTTTCTCCCGTCTACTTTGGGATGCCTATTGTTATCCTTGTTCAACACATAGCTGATGCCTATTGCCAAGGTGTGTCACCACGCCACACTTAAGATACTGCTTCATGCTGGTCATTATTGTGGTTCATATGTGCTATAGCCGGCTATACGGTTGCTTGCTTTCCTTTTTTAGATGCTTTCATGACCATTTCCGGTTGATTTTGCATTGTATTCTCAGGGAGATTATAATACATTTGGATATGACTCAAAGAAGAACAAGCTGTCATTTACATCATGTTCTTATTTGAAACTGAGTAATTTCTACCATATAGGAAGGCTATAAAAGACAGAAGCATCTATATTTAATTACTCACTTAATAACATTAAATAATAATGACTTTAGTCATAATATTTATAGCTTTAAAGTAAATCGTTCTCATATGTGGTAACATTGACTAGGATGAGACTTTTATCCTCTCAGAATTTGAAGATTGTTTAATATCAGCTTTATTAAATTGCATAATATTTAAATACCATAAATATTTCTGAGGATTACATACCTATGATTCACAAAACATTACCACCTGGAATGACATAAAGTCATGAAACAATATGGCATATAATTCTTTAGTGTATCTAATTTATATAATGTATGAAACAAGAAGCTGCTCAGATATATTTCTAGAAACATGTTTTTATGTTTTAGATGTAGTGCAGGAAATCTTATGAAAGAGGGGGAGATGATGAGAGGGACAGGAGTTCCACAAGAAGAGCAACATATCAAAAAAAAATTGGGCACAGGTGTCTTTTCTGAGACTGATACTCCAACCAAGGGCCATGCATGGAGATAACCTAGAACCCCTGCACAGATGTAGCCCATGGCAGCTCAGTGTCCAAGTGGGTTCCCTAGTAATGGGAACAGGAACTGTCTCTGACATGAACTCGGTGGCTGACTCTTGATCACCTCTTCCTGAGGGGGAAGCATCCTTACCAGGCTACAGAGGAAGTCAATGCAGCCAGTCCTGATGAGACCTGATAGACTAGGGTCAGATGGAAGGGGCAGAGGACTTCCCCTACCAGTGGACTGGGGGAGGGCGTGGAAGGAGTGGAGGGAGGGAGGCTACAACTGGGATACAAAGTGAATAAACTGTAATGAATTAAAAAAAAAAATCAAGCTTATTTGGAGACAGCTTGGTTCTTGTCTAATTTCCAACGCCACATGAAATCATACATGATGCGCTGAGGACATGATTAAGTGACTTCAGACCAGTATTCTGTATGGCAAAATCTCTGAATTAAATGCATCCTCTCCTGTCTGCCCTGGTACATTTTAATTTTCTGTGTGCTCTTTTAATTCCAGCTAATTAGTAGATTTCACTTCCTGCGATGATGGACCCTTAAGCTGAGCTTGTAATTACAATGAGGATGTCGTGTCCCATTAATTGTGGATTGTGGGTTAATTGGTAATTCCACACACAGCATTTTTTTTTTTCCTGAAGATGTTTTACAGTGCCGTTGTTAACCTCCTTCCCAGGACAACAGATTCAGCCATTTATCTAGGTGTTCCTCCCTCCAAATGAGAGATAAGGCAAGCAGCAACACAGAAAGTTCCCATTGTCTCAGCAACATCAGGGAAGGGGAGGGGGAATAAGTTCTCTCTGAAATTAAGCCTTACATTTGCATCTCTATCTCACATATCTTTTCACAGTGACTTCCAAACAAACGAATTATATATATTTTTATGGACCTTCCTAGCCCCTACACTATTTTACATAAGTCATTTTTTTCTCTAATATTTATTTCAGAAAGATTCGAGTGAGAGAATGAGAATGAGCTAGACAGCGCTATAGACAGAGGACTACAGAGAGGAGGTATTGGCTTGAGATTTTAAATTGTGATTAATAAAGTTTGGGCATTGATAAATGTTTCTTTCTCTGAATAAAAAATAAATTAAAAAAAAGCAATATAACTATCTTATCTTTCTATCTCCAAGCCAGGAATTTCACCGAATTCATCTACATATTTCATCATATTTCTAGGAGTCAAGTTCAAGGTGCAAACTTAACTTTGCTTTTGTTTTTCTTCCACATTCCCAAATAAAGTCATGGTTATACATCTACCAGTTCCCCCCCTATACACTATTTTTCTGCCTCAACTACTTCTATCCTGTGCTGAAGCCTACCATGTCATTTTTATATTGTTTACTTACCTATTTAACACATATTGAGCTAGTCTTTGTTAGTTTCTGTCTTATATTTCTATGGATGGAATCCACATTCTAGATAATAGCACCACTGAGCTGTCCCTCTAGCTCAGAACTAATCTACTCCTGAAACAAACAAACAAACAAAAAAATAATTCATATACTCAATGAGTGTTTCCCTAAAGAACCTGCTGCTATAATTTGTAAGGCTTGACTGAAAAATTTTAGAACTAGGTAAAATATTATTTTTCAAAAAAATTACCTTCTCTGTGAATATCATGAAGCTAATCTTTTTTTTCATTTTTATTTTTTATATTAATTACAGTTTATTTAGTTTGTAACTCATCTGTATCCCCCTCCCTCCTTCCCTCTCAATCCATCCAACCTCCCTCATCTCCTCCCTGCCCCTCTCCAAGTCTACTGATAGGGGAGGTCTTCCTCCCCATTCCATCTGACCCTAGTTTATCAGGTCTCATCAGGACTGGGTGCAATGTCCTCCTCCATGGCCTAGCAAGTCTGCTCTTCCCTGGAGGGATGGGGTGAGGTCAAAGAGCCTGCCACTGAGTTCATGCCAGAGACAGTCCCTGTTCCCCTTATTAGGGAAACCCACTTGGATGCTAAGCTACATGGGCTACGTTTGAGCAGGGATTCTAGGTTATATCCATGCATGGAATGGATGAAGCTAATCTTATCTCACAACTATACTAATCAATTAAATCATAAACTACGCCCCCCCCAAAAAAAAACACCCAAAAATGCCAATGTGGTAGTATAATTAAGCAAAGTTACATTTGAATTAACTGTGATAAAGAGGATCAAATTTATCTGTTGAAATTATCAAAATGTTAGTTCTGCTATGCTTTAACACCACTCACTTGAACTGGCAAAAAAATTTCAGGACAGAAACTTAACTTTTTGGTCCGTCAGTGGTGTGTGTGTGTGTGTGTGTGTGTGTGTGTAAGCCAGAGGTCTATGTTGCTATCTTCTTCTATCAGTCTCTGCCTTATGTTTGAGATGGGGTCTCCGATTGGGCCTGTAGTTCACCAGTTCATTGATATAGCTAGGCTGGCTAGTGAGCCTTAGAAAGCTACCTGACCCATTTCCCACCTCCTCCACAACTGGAATTACAGATGTGCACTGCTGAGACTGCTGAGCTCACTTTTTAAATTATCTGTCTATGTATCTATCTATGTATCTATCTATCTATCTATCTATCTATCTATCTATCTATCTATCTATCTATGTATCTATCTATCTATCTATCTATCTATCTATCTATCTATCATCTATCTCTTTATTTATTTAATATCCCATTCATAGCCCCCTTTCTTCTCTCCTCCCTGTCCCACCTACCTTTCCTCTTCCCCCTCCCCCCATCCCTACCCCTCAGAAAAGGGGAACCCCCCAACTCACCCTAGCACATCAAGTTGCATCAGAGAGCATCAAGAGCATCCTCTTCCCCTGTGGCCTTGCTAGGCAGCCTCTCCATGGGGCAAGTTATTACAAAGCAGGCAACAGAGTCTATGTAAGAGTCAGTCCCTGCTCCCATTATTAGGGTAACCACAAGAAGCCCAGGCTGCACATTGGCTATAACTGTGTAGGGGTCATAGGTCCAGCACATGCATGTTCTTTGGCTGGGCACTTCAATCTCCACAAGCCCCTCTGGGTCCTGGTTAGTTGGCTCTGTTAGTCTTCTTATGGACCTCTTGACCCCTCCAGGTCCTTCTATCCTTCCCCCCACCATTTATCCATAAGACTCCTTACAGTTTGCCCAGTGTTGCAGCATCTGTTTTGATCAGCTGCTGTGTGGAGCCTCTCAAAAGATAGCTAAGCTAGGTTCCCTTCTGCAGGCATAGCAGAGTATAGATAATAGTGTCAGGGGGCTGGATCTCTCCCATCATGTGGATCTCAGGTTGGGCCAGACATTGGTTGGACTTTCCCTCAATCTTTGTACTGTCTTTATCCGCACACATCTTTTAGGCAGAGTAAATGTTGGGTCTAAGTTTCTGAGGGTTGAGGGTATTGTCTTCAGACCCCTTGACTCCTGATAGTAGAAGTTTCAGCTACAGAAACACCCATATCTTTCCAGAAGCCTATGGAAATCAATATGGTGCTTTCTCAGAAATTTGGAAATTTCTCTACCTCAAGACTCAGTTATACCACTCCAGAGCAAATACCCAAAAGATGCTCTACCATACCACAAGAACACTTGCTCAACTATGCTCGTAGGAGCTTTATTCATAATAGCCAGAATCTGGAAACAACTTAGACTTCCTTCAACTGAAGAATGAGTAAAGAAAATGTGGTAAATTTATACAACAAAATAATACTCAGTTATCAAGAACAAGAAAATCATGAAATTTGCAGGCAAATGGATGGAATTAAAAAAAAATCATCCTGAGTGAGGTAATCCAGACCCAGAAAGACACACATGGTATGTCTTCACTTATAAAATGGATTTTATCAATATAGTACAGGATAAACATACTATAATCCATATATCTAAAGAAGATAAGTAACAAGGAGGACTCAAGGGAGAATGTTCAATTCTCACTCAGAAGGGGAAATAGAATTGACAGCAGAAGTGGTTGAAGAGAGGGAACAACTTAG
Source organism: Psammomys obesus (assembly GCF_907164565.1). NCBI lineage: Eukaryota > Metazoa > Chordata > Mammalia > Rodentia > Muridae > Psammomys > Psammomys obesus. The sequence goes on along the minus strand of NW_026592403.1, from coordinate 1,278,277 downwards.
AAGAAGGAACACAGAGAGAAATGATGGTGAAGATCAGATTTGGGGAGAGCAAGGGTGGTGGAGTAGGCCAGAGGGCCTGCAGAGAGAAGAAAACCTGTGGCTGGGGTCATCTTTGTGACGAGCTGAGCTCACGTTTTTAATGTTAATGCTGACAGTCCAAATTCAGGCCCTCACTGTGACTCAACATGCTATCTCCTCAACCACATCTGAGACCTCCTATCTAAAAAAACAAACAAACAAGCATGCGTACAAATACCTCATTTTATTGTCTGAGTCCAAGTTTACTTCCGATACATAGTGGTTGGCACATGTGATCATATATAATACACAAAAATTGAAGACTGTAAAATGCCAAATCATGTTGACCACAATACAAGAAAAAGAAAAAATAATCTTTCCCATCTCTTGCACAAGAATGTTTTGTAGAATTATATTAGTGGTGTCAGATCTCAAAATTTGGCCCTACCTCAACTTACACCTAAATAATCAACTTATTCTCCTTTTTCTAAGGGTTTATCTCTCATGATGTCTTTTCTCCAACCCCAAGCCCTACCTGTAGCACGAATGTTCCAACAGACTCCCTCTGTTCCAAAGCCAAGACTTTCTTTCTTTCATGGAGATTACCTAGCAGAAAATTCTGTGGTAAGACATAAACATGCTAAGCTATATTACTTTATTAAAGGATTAACGCACCTGTTCGTGTGGACTTGTAGATGTGGGTGTGCTAGTCAGCAGAAAGCAATACAAGTTGTGCTAGACGTTTTTATAGTCTACACCATATGATGGCTTCTGGTGCTCCTAAGTACAATACCCTTTGTGAGTGGTATTGGTTTTTCATTGCTCTAACAGCAGCATAATCTCTCAGTATGTTTCCTTCCTTGTCCACTGTGCTTCAAGACCACTGTCTCCTTGTATCATTTTTTTCAGGAGTCACAGGTCCTCACTTAGAACAGTTGTACATTCCTTATTTTAATATTTTGCTTACTATTTTCCATTACTTATATATCATTGACTATGTCACTTTCTAGGTGATATCTTTTCTGACATTTCACATTTATTTATCTATCTATCTATCTATCTATCTATCTATCTATCTATCTATCTAT